>NC_084810.1:25482229-25764556 GCF_963583255.1 Pyrus communis | reverse complement strand
GGAAAACTACTCGTGAAGTTTCTATTTAGTTTTTTTTTGTCTATGCATGCATCAGGATTCTTAGTCACAGAATGATAAAAAGCTTAGTGAGAAGCATGGCAATGGATGACTGAGCGCATGAGACTTGGGTTACGGAAACCACCCTAAATAAAATACATGTCCTAGCTAGCAAATGAGGTCTGCAGTTGTTTCTTAGTACTAAAAGCAAAAAGATATGTAATTTACATAAGATTATAAATTAAAGTTCTTGTACATATTGACTAAGCGTTTTATTTTTATTAGTTGTTTACACATGCATGAATAATTCATAGTCACCTATGTTGTGAGACACTTACATAGCTATAAATGACTCTGTTTGCATGAGATTATAGGGTTACATAAAAAACCTAAGTAAATCACAAGACGTGGATTAGTAATTAAACCTTTGGTGTCTGTTGGAATTTGTTTGTTGGTTTTGGAGGGAAGTGACTAGCTAGTGTGAGAGATGAGAAGAGAATAAATTGTACATAAAGTGGTACGGGGAGAATGGAATCCATGGGAATGGATCATTGAAAGGTAAGAATTATATCGACCATGCATTGTTGGCCTGGTGATGTGGAGCAAAGTCGAATAGAGTCAAATGTCATACAGTGGACAGTTCTCATGAGTCATGATCATAATAGTGGAATCCAGATACAAAAATAGATTCTCTCCCAAAACTGAGCAAACCAACAACGACACAAATAGGTATTTAGAGCCGCACACAACAGCAATAACTTTGTTTGCCTTTTCTGTTAAGAATTGTGGTCCTTCCCTTTTGGAGTTAAGGAGGAGGAAGGCTATGGTTCTTTGGTTTAGGAGATGGGCTATATGGCCATCAGGCTTCACTGTTTGTAAATCCAAACAAGGTATGCAAATCCAAGGACTTTGAATAGTAGATGATAGACCAACAATAGGGCTTTTCCTTTACCAAAAAACCAACAGGGCTATCCACATTCCACATTCCACATGCAGCTATTGGGCTTTCCAATACCTCCTTCCCTTGACCACTTTTGCCTACTTTAGGCCTTTGATCAACATTTTGATGAAACGATATCCCACATTGAAAAAGTGGCAAGTGGCAACTAAGATGAGAATAGGCAATCTTATGAGCTTAGCAAATACCGAGATGTTCTCAATTCAAGTCCAAATTGGGATATACACAAGCTACAATTCTTTCATTTTATAGTATAACTATGATTGACGTAGGGTTTTATTTATGAAAAGACTTGACTTTCTCTAACATGAAATATTGAAGCAATCGTGAGTCCCAATTAATAGTAACCAATCGAAAATTATGTAACGGTTTAATAGC
This sequence comes from Pyrus communis, assembly GCF_963583255.1. Classification (NCBI taxonomy): domain Eukaryota; kingdom Viridiplantae; phylum Streptophyta; class Magnoliopsida; order Rosales; family Rosaceae; genus Pyrus; species Pyrus communis. The sequence goes on along the minus strand of NC_084810.1, from coordinate 25,763,223 downwards.
CAGCAATAAAAAATTCTCAAATATTCAGTTACTTTTTGCTGAATATTGAAAGTCCACATGAGTCCATTGTATTCGACAAAACTACAAAAAATTGTGAACATGTTCAACATATCTAGCAACTGAAAATCCTAAAATATTTTAACATGGGTGATCATGAAAAGATGTCTCCAATTCCCAACCCAAGAAACCAACCAAGAAATTCAAACAACTTTCAGGAAAACCCTCAACCAGTTCTTTAAAAACTGGATATACAAAATATATTTTGAGAATTGTTATTGGCATTCCAAATTTTTTATTCTGCACTTCAAATTTTCTATATTTAGAAAAAAAAATACACTTGTGAGCAGTGTTTAATGAAATTTTTAAAGTGCAAATAACACTTCCCTGTATTTTTTTCCAACTTTTCATGAAAGATCAAATAAATAATAAAATGATTACGCGACAGAACATTTAAACGTGCCTTCAGGTGCAAGATAATTAGGGCGAAATATAAAAGAGAAATAATAATGAAGCAGGTAATTAAGAACCTCACGAACGTGGGGCTTGTTTTTCTACAAATTCCCAAGTGTCTGGCATGTCTTACGCATTTCACATGCAAATTCCCAAGTGTCTGGCTATCAAACCTCACGAACGTGGGGCTTGTTTTTCTGGCAGGTCCTGCTGTTGTTGACCGCCCCAGATACCACCCAAACAGGTGCAGGAGAAACCATTTTTATTTACTAACATAATAATTAATTACTGCAGTATATATATCAAATCCATCTGCTGTTTTTTGCTGAATAATATTGTTTGATACATTTTATTAAACAAAATAAAATGAATGATCTCAAAATTTGTGTGGTTGTGGTGGCAATAAAGAAACTGTGAAAAATAAATTCATTGGCAATGTGGGTTGGTAGGATTTGTGGTGATGCCATGCCAAAAAATATATAAGATCATCATTAAATGCCGAGAATAATGGTGGGGCTAGGAGAAGTTTTTTATTTTTTCATTTTTTTTAATCTTCTTTATTCTTGATGGAGTGATCATAATTGAAAATAAGATAAAAGAAATCAGTTAAGATGGTTTGAATATGTGAAACGAAGACTGACAGATGCTCAGATTAGAAAATGTGATTCTGAGACACGCAGATACTCATGGCAAAGGAGGTAGAAGAAAAGACATGGAGTACATAGAGCTAATGGAAGAGCAAAATCGAACATAATTGTGGACTAGAATTCATATAACCAACCCCTGTAATGAAATAAGAATTTGTTTTTGTTGTTTGTTGTTGTTTATTCTTGATGTAAAATACCATGGAGATCTAATAGTGTGATGATTGCTGGGTTTATTTATGGCTCCGCAGGTTAATTTATAAAATAAAAAAGCATCTAAAATAAGTACAAATAATTGGTATTGGTCAATTTCTGGTCTTGTAAAAAGTGGGGTGTGTGTGTGTGATTAGTGGTAAATCCTTCAAATTTACTTCAATAAGCACGATATCATTTCCACGCAAAAAAAAAAATAAAAAAAAATGTCATCACTTTAATCCAATATGTACACATAATTTAACATCAATTTGCAAGACTCTTGAAGCTCAAATTCAGAATAACAAGTGCTCAAAATAATTTGTTTGATTCGACGACGGCCCACACACCCCATAGTCACGTGTTTAATGTCTTAACTAACTAACTTTTAGGCATTGATATATATTTTTTTTCAATGTTCAAATATATCTTAAGTTCGAATTCTTATTTCTTTGCTAATTAAAATTAAAAAAAAATAAAGAAGAAGAAGTTCATTTTAGTGTTAGGCTATATCACTTGATCAATCATATACCGTAATCTTGTATAGTGAAGTAAAAATAGAAGAGAGAGAGAGAGAGAGAGAGAGAGAGAGAGAAGTAGAGAGAGAAGAAGAACAATCAGTATATTTCTTAATGAACAAGTAACTACATGAGGTTAGCTTTATATAGTTTGTCACAAGCTAGAGAGATAAGTAACTAACTAACTGATATAGTAGGATTATGACAAGTGTCTCAATCTTAAGCACTATATTCTAACATCCCCCCTCAAGTTCATGCTTTGAGGAACCAAACATAAGATTGCAGCAATGAGTTCTGAAAAGTGGACCACTCAACCTTTTTGTAAGGATATCAGCAAATTGCTCATGTGAAGACACAAACTGCACTAAAAGTTGTTTCTGTGATACTCTTTCTCTGACGAAATGCACATCTATTTCTATGTGCTTAGTCTTTTAATGCTGGAAAGGATTAAAGGACAAAGCAATTGCTGATAGATTATCACATAACAGTATAGGAATAGTGGGCAGTGGTATATGAAGAAATGCTAATAATTGTTTGATCCAATCCAACTCAGCAGAGGTAAATGATAAGGCTCGATATTCAGCTTATGTTGAAGATCTGGAAACAGTTTGTTGCTTCTTACAGGACCACAAAATTGGATTGTTACCCAAGAACACTACCAAACCAGTAGTTGACATCCTGTTAGTAGAATGCCCTGCCCAATCAGCATCACTAAAAGCCTTTAACTGCAAATCTCCTTTAGGATAGGATATACCAAACTGCATTGTACCCTTGAGATATCGTAAAATGTGTTTAACTGTAGTGAAATGTGACACCATTGGATTATACATTTACTGACAAACTTGGTGCATTGAAAATGCAATATTTGGCCTTGTAAAAGTTAAGTATTGTAAACCCCTTACAATACTTCTATACAAACCAGGATTTGAATAAGGGTCTCCATCCTCTTTGAGTAATCTGTTGTAGGGTAGACATGGTGTATCACAAGGTTTAGCATCAAGCATTTCATATTTAACCAATAGATCCTGAACATATTTGGTTTGTGACATAAATAAACCAGTTGCAGTTTTGGTTATTTGTATCCCCAAAAAGTAGTGTAGTGGCCCTACATCCTTGATATCAGACTTAGTATTAAAAGCATTAATAACCTATGTGATTGCATCAAAAGCACTACTAGGCCTGGCAAACGGGTCGTGTCTATCGTGTTCGTGTCGTTTTCGTGTAACACCTGTTATCTTAACGGGTCGTGTCGTGTCACACCCGTTATCTTAACGGGTCCTTAACAGGTCGTGTCACTTTACCCAACGGTTAAAGTGACCCGACCCGTTATGACCCGTTAAGAAAAAAATATATTTTTTTTAAATTTGCACATACCACACATTGCCACATAAATATTACTTCAAAACATTAAAACATTTCTCGTTCAAGTACTATATCTACACTCGAAAATCCAAGCATATACAAACAATTTTGACGGTTTGGATCGTTGAAATTAGTTTTGGAGAATTCGTAAAACGATAGATTGACTAACACTTAGAGTTTATTTATACTTTCATTAAGTATAACATAAGATTTTGTGGTATCCACTTGTGTAAATATTTTAAATTGAAGATCGAATTCATTCATTGTATTCATATAGGATCAAGGAGTGTAGTTATAAAAAATCATCAAAATCGGAGTTAAAATAACCGTTAAATCGTGATTTTTCGTTTATAACCGTTGAAAAGCTTTGTCCCATTACTTGATCTCTGAATGTTTTTTTTTGTGATTTTTTGCTGATGTGATCTCCAAGCATATACAAACAATTTTGACGGTTTGGATCGTTGAAATTAGTTTTGGAGAATTCGTAAAACGATAGATTGACTAACACTTAGAGTTTATTTATACTTTTATTAAGTATAACATAAGATATTGTGGTATCTACTTGTGTAAATATTTTAAATTGAAGATCGAATTCATTCATTGTATTCATATAGGGTCAAGGAGTGTAGTTATAAAAAATCATCAAAATCGGAGTTAAAATAACCGTTAAATCGTGATTTTTCGTTTATAACCGTTGAAAAGCTTTGTCCCGTTACTTGATCTTTGAATGTTTTTTTTTTTTTTGTGATTTTTTGCTGATGTGATCTTCAAGCATATACAAACAATTTTGACGGTTTGGATCGTTCAAATTAGTTTTGGATAATTCGTAAAACGATAGATTGACTAACACTTAGAGTTTATTTATACTTTCATTAAGTATAACATAAGATTTTGTGGTATCCACTTGTGTAAATATTTTAAATTGAAGATCGAATTCATTCATTGTATTCATATAGGGTCAAGGAGTGTAGTTATAAAAAATCATCAAAATCGGAGTTAAAATAACCATTAAATCGTGATTTTTCGTTTATAACCGTTGAAAAGCTTTGTCCCGTTACTTGATCTTTGAATGTTTTTTTTTTGTGGTTTTTTGCTGATGTGATCTCCAAGCATATACAAACAATTTTGACGGTTTGGATCGTTGAAATTAGTTTTGGAGAATTCGTAAAACGATAGATTAACTAACACTTAGAGTTTATTTATACTTTTATTATGTATAACATAAGATATTGTGGTATCTACTTGTGCAAATATTTTAAATTGAAGATCGAATTCATTCATTGTATTCATATAGGGTCAAGGAGTGTAGTTATCAAAAATCATCAAAATCGGAGTTAAAATAACCGTTAAATCGTGATTTTTCGTTTATAACCGTTGAAAAGCTTTGTCCCGTTACTTGATCTCTGAATGTTTTTTTTTTGTGATTTTTTGCTGATGTGATCTCCAAGCATATACAAACAATTTTGACGGTTTGGATCGTTGAAATTAGTTTTGGAGAATTCGTAAAACGATAGATTGACTAACACTTAGAGTTTATTTATACTTTTATTAAGTATAACATAAGATTTTGTGGTATCCACTTGTGTAAATATTTTAAATTGAAGATCGAATTCATTCATTGTATTCATATAGGGTCAAGGAGTGTAGTTATAAAAATCATCAAAATCGGAGTTAAAATAACAGTTAAATCGTGATTTTTCGTTTATAACCGTTGAAAAGCTTTGTCCCGTTACTTGATCTTTGAATGTTTTTTTTTTTGTGATTTTTTGCTGATGTGATCTCCAAGCATATACAAACAATTTTGACGGTTTGGATCGTTGAAATTAGTTTTGGAGAATTCGTAAAACGATAAATTGACTAACACTTAGAATTTATTTATACTTTTATTAAGTATAACATAAGATTTTGTGGTATCCACTTGTGTAAATATTTTAAATTGAAGATCGAATTCATTCATTGTATTCATATAGGGTCAAGGAGTGTAGTTATAAAAAATCATCAAAATCGGAGTTAAAATAACCGTTAAATCGTGATTTTTCGTTTATAACCGTTGAAAAGCTTTGTCCCGTTACTTCATCTTTGAATGTTTTTTTTTGTGATTTTTTGCTGATGTGATGTCCAAGCATATACAAACAATTTTGACGGTTTGGATCGTTGAAATTAGTTTTGGAGAATTCGTAAAACGATAGATTGACTAACATTTAGAATTTATTTATACTTTTATTAAGTATAACATAAGATTTTGTGGTATCCACTTGTGTAAATATTTTAAATTGAAGATCGAATTCATTCATTGTATTCATATAGGGTCAAGGAGTGTAGTTATAAAAAATCATCAAAATTGGAGTTAAAATAACCGTTAAATCGTGATTTTTCGTTTATAACCGTTGAAAAGCTTTGTCCCGTTACTTGATCTCTGAATGTTTCTTTTTTTGTGATTTTTTGCTGATGTGATCTCCAAGCATATACAAACAATTTTGACAGTTTGGATCGTTGAAATTAGTTTTGGAGAATTCTTAAAACGATAGATTGACTAACACTTAGAGTTTATTTATATTTTCATTAAGTATAACATAAGATTTTGTGGTATCCACTTGTGTAAATATTTTAAATTGAAGATCGAATTCATTCATTGTATTCATATAGGGTCAAGAAGTGTAGTTATAAAAAATCATCAAAATCGGAGTTAAAATAACCGTTAAATCGTGATTTTTCGTTTATAACCGTTGAAAAGCTTTGTCCCGTCACTTGATCTCTGAATGTTTTTTTTTTTGTGATTTTTTGCTGATGTGATCTCCAAGCATATACAAACAATTTTGACGGTTTGGATCGTTGAAATTAGTTTTGGAGAATTCATAAAACGATAGATTGACTAATACTTAGAGTTTATTTATACTTTCACTAAGTATAACATAAGATTTTGTGGTATCCACTTGTGTAAATATTTTAAATTGAAGATCAAATTCATTCATTGTATTCATATAGGGTCAAGGAGTGTAGTTATAAAAAATCATCAAAATCGGAGTTAAAATAACCGTTAAATCGTGATTTTTCGTTTATAACCGTTGAAAAGCTTTGTCCCGTTACTTGATCTTTGAATGTTTTTTTTTTTGTGATTTTTTGCTGATGTGATCTCCAAGCATATACAAACAATCTTGACGGTTTGGATCGTTGAAATTAGTTTTGGAGAATTCGTAAAACGATAGATTGACTAATACTTAGTGTTTATTTATACTTTCATTAAGTATAACATAAGATTTTGTGGTATCCACTTGTGTAAATATTTTAAATTGAAGATGGAATTCATTCATTGTATTCATATAGGGTCAAGGAGTGTAGTTATAAAAAAATCATCAAAATTGGAGTTAAAATAACCGTTAAATCGTGATTTTTCGTTTATAACCGTTGAAAAGCTTTGTCCCGTTACTTCATCTCTGAATGTTTTTTTTTTGTGATTTTTTGCTGATGTGATCTCCAAGCATATACAAACAATTTTGACGGTTTGGATCGTTGAAATTAGTTTTGGAGAATTCGTAAAACGATAAATTGACTAACACTTAGAGTTTATTTATACTTTCATTAAGTATAACATAAGATTTTGTGGTATCCACTTGTGTAAATATTTTAAATTGAAGATGGAATTCATTCATTGTATTCATATAGGGTCAAGGAGTGTAGTTATAAAAAAATCATCAAAATCGGAGTTAAAATAACCGTTAAATCGTGATTTTTCGTTTATAACCGTTGAAAAGTTTTGTCCCGTTACTTGATCTCTGAATGTTTATTTTTTATGATTTTTTGTTGATGTGATCTCAAAGCATATACAAACAAGTTTGACGGTTGGGATCGTTGAAATTAGTTTTGGAGAATTCGTATGCCATCAATCAAGTTTTGTGTGTGTGTGTGTATATATATATATTTATTAAGTAGATTTAAATCTATTTATTTTGTATGTATAAATTATAATTGACTGGTTCACGGAATAGTACATATATCACGTGTCACGTGTGTCATTATAAAAATAGTGAGATATGTCATGACAGTCATGTGTGTGATAAAAAGTTAATAACTTAAAAAAAAAAAAAATTCTCACCACTTCTATTAATTTTCATTTTTCGCTCTCTTTTTTGTTTCCTTTTCAACTTTTTCTTATCATTTTCACTTTTCCCTCCAACATCTTTTCCTAATTCCCTCACTTTTTTGTTTTATTTTCAACTTTTCTTAACATTTTCATTTTCCCTTCATTTTTTTTTTCAAAAAGGGCGGCAAGTTGGCAACGGCAAGAAATTGATTATTGAAATTTGAATGGAAAGAAATCACATCAAATTTCAATGGATGCAAAATCATGCAATGCATCATGCATATTAAATTATTAATCAATAATTATTATAGTTTTTATAAAATTTAATATATATATATATATGTATATAATTATTATAGATAGACTTAATATTTTGGGGGTATAATTATTATAGTATATATAATTATTATAATTATTATAAATTTTATAGTTAATTTAATATATATATATATATTTATTATAATTTTTAGGGGTATAAAATTGAAAAATTAATGTATATAATTATTACAATATTTTTTTAGGGTTATAATGTGACATCCCGTCCCGGAAATATCGAAACGCACGTGTGAAATGACTAAATTACCCCTAGTTCGTTCTTTGACATTATTGGTTGTTTTGTGTGTTGTGGCAAGTGTTGGACCACATGCACACCTGCACATCCACTGTCTCTCTCTATCCTTTTCTGTCTCTGTCTTTCATCTCTCTCTCCCTTCCCGTTCTCACCCTATTGTGTACGGACAAACCTATAACCCAACAAACCTCACAGATCGAAGAAACTAAGGGTACCATTGGACTTGTGAGGTCAAGGCGAGCACAGCCATACCATTTTCAGGTAAGGAAACTTCCATTTTCACGTCGATTCGAAGTGGTCCGAATTGTGTACTGTTCATGCAAGATTAATTTGGTGAGTTTTTGGACTTTTGAAGGTTGTAGTTGTGTTGGTGAGGTCCCAAGGAGCTTGGGAGTGCATCGTTGGACGGTTTTGGACGTTGGAACCAAGAACTGTAAGTTTGGCCGATTTTCCATGTTTTTGAAAAGTTTATTCCAGTTGTTTTTTGGCTCTAAAACTAGTCCAACGTGGTAGATGAGGTTTAGGGCTTCATTTTGGTATAAAATACGTGAAAAATGGATGAAAAACGAAGGAGAATAGTGAGTTTAAAGTTTTCCCAGTTTTCCGGCCAGTTTTCCGGTGACCAGAGTCCGGCGAGGGTGGTCGGAGAAGAAACAGGAATATTCCGTCAGTTTAACGGAATATTCCTAACGGCAGGGGTTAAGTTTAACGGAATATTCCGTCAGTTTAACGGAATATTCCTGACGGCGTCAGTTGACACCGTCAGTGTGCATGGCACGTGGCCGCGCGTGGGGGCCCGTGCGGGGTCCAAAAATTATTTTAAAAATATGGATGTGATCCTGAGGTTGTGTAGAGCACGTTGGTGTATTCATTTGTCCATTTTGAGAATGTATGAGAAGTTATTACGAGAATTGGGTTATGTGCTTTAAAGTTAACGTTTTTATAGTTGTTTCGCATTTAGGTGACACGTACCCCGAGGACGAGCGTGCACACGCGAGACAGGGGGGCTACGACCCTTCTACATACCAGTGAGTGGGCTTTTGTTTTCCGTATATACCTATATACATTGTGCCATGCACTTTATTATTATCGTTTACGCATCATTGCATGCATTATTAGTGGCATACATATACATATGCATATTGGGTGCTGTGGACGCACAGGTAAGTGCCAGGTAAGTGACATTCACGTTTATGTTTCAGTAGTGGTTTGAGATGCCTAGAGAGCTCATAACCTGCACCCCCGGTGTTAGTGCTCCCGCCCAGAGTAGGGCACAGTCCTTCACGTGATGTTCACCTCCCGCACCACACGCTCAGCTTGGATCCAAGTTAGGTGCATAGGCCTGTCGTACAGACCACATTAGGTGGTTCCGACTCGTAGGTGACTCGCGATTATTCGCACAGTCTTCACGTGATCGTAGCACTAGAGCGTATATATATGTTACACCCAGGCCTGTCGTACAGACCACCTTGAGTGGTTCCGACTCGTGGGCAGGTTCAGTTATAGAGTTGAGATTTGAGCTCTAGATGCAGCCGTACAGGTCACGTTAGGTGACTCCGGTTGCCAGATGTTATGATGTTGATATGATTTATACCTGGGCACTTACATTTATTATGAGGCTTTGGCATGGCATATCTTGAGCATGATTGGCATACCCTGGAGCATGTTTGGCATATTTATACATACGTATATATGTTTATTTTCTGGGAAGTATACAGGTTTTACGGTGAGGGGTTAGAATGCATTTTGTTAAATGGTTTTCAAAGAGCTTGTTTTTGCCCACTCACGCTTTTGTTTTGCGCCCCTCCAGGTTCTAGTTGCTTAGCCGTTGCGGTGGTTTTCCTTGAGGGCTTTCCGGTGTTCTGACAGACACTCACCATTGTAGGGTCGCCTTCGGGCGTACTACTGTTGTTGTTTTATTTGGGCTGCTATAAACCTGCTCTGAAATTGTATCTCACTTACTAGCACTTATTCTAGTACTTTGTATGCTAGTTTTTAATTATTCGAACTTTTATATTACTACTTTATTAGCTTCCGCACGTGCACATGGCTACGTCACCTTTGTGTGACGGCCAGCACGCTCCGATCTCGGTCAGGGTGTGTCATATAAAATTATAAAAATAATATTCTGCTTATCGTGTATCGTGTTACCCACGTGTATACCTGAACCAACCCGTTATCTTAACAGGTGCTTATTGGGTTACCCGATAACGACCCGATTCGTTATCGTGTCGACCCAAACACCTGTTAATTTCGTGTCGTGTCGTGTTGGGTTATCGGGTCGTGTCAAAAATTGCCAGGCCTAAGCACTACTAATGATGATTATATCATCCACATAGAGTAACAACACCACAATTTCATTTCCAACATGCTTGACAAACAATGATGAGTCAGAGTATGTGTTTAAAAATCCCAAATGAGGAAGAAATTAAGTGGACCTTTCATTCCAGGCCCTAGGAGCCTATTTTAGACCATGACCATAAAAAGACTTATGTAGCCTGCACACTAGATGAGGATGAGTTTGATCTTCAAAACCAGTAGGTTGAGACATATATACCTTATCTTGTAGGATGCCATGCAGAAATGCATTTTTGACATCTAATTGTCTAAGAGGCCAATTGAAATGTGCAACAAGAGTAAGAACTAACCTTATTGTGGTAGGTTTAACCATATGGCTAAAAGTCTCCCCATAATCCAAACCTGGTTCTTGACTAAAACCCTTAGCAACTAACCTTGCTTTGTGTCTGACAATGGACCTATCTGAGTGTTTCTTAATCTTGAAAATCCATTTGTAGCCTACCAAGTTTTTGTTTACAGGTAATGAGACTAGGTTCCAAGTCTCTTGAGCATGTAATGCATTAACTTCTTCTTTCATAGCTTTTAACCATACATGAACTTTGATTGTTGACTTGTAACTTGCTGGTTCAATCAAGGACATACTAGTTCCCCTAGAATCTTGAACACTTGCTAAGAGAGCCTTTTTTTTTAATAATCCCACTTTTGCTTCTAGTTTGCATGTGATGCAAGTTGAGTGGTGGAATAGACAAAACAACTTACAAAGTATCAAGATTAAACTCATGTGCTTCTGATTCAAAAGTAGAACTTATTTTAGATGCCACAAGGATCTGTGATGAAGCTTGTATTGGAACAGTCATAGACTAAGAACTTGGAGAAATATCAGGTGAAACTGGGGCTAGAGTTGGTAATGAGACCAATGCTGGTATAATAGTGGTTGTAGGTGTACATACACTAAGAGTTTGATGAGATGGATATGGTATAGGTGTGACAACTACATTATCTGGAGTACCATAGGCACATGACAATTTAAGCTATGATGTATTTATGGTGATGTAAAAGTGTTTGAATGTGTAACCAATAAGTTTGTATAGGGAAAATTTTGTTCATCAAAGATGACATGCCCAGAGATCATTCTCTTAATATGCACATATTAGCATATATAGTCTTTATATTTTGTGGCATACCTAGTAAACACACATTTTTGTAGTGTTGGCCTGTAATTTGGTGCTATTATATGACTTGAGTAGAGGAAAACAGGCACATCCAAAGATTTTAAGGTGAGTAAGGATTGGATATGTCCCAAACAACAATTCAAAAGGAGATTTGTTATATTAAGAACAACAATGGGCATTCTATTGATTAGATATGTAGCTGTTTGACAAGCATAGACCAGAACTGAGATGATAACTTAGCTGTTTGTAACAAGGTGATAGTGGTTTCAATGATATGTTTATGTTTCCTCTCAGCTAACCCATTTTGTTTAGGGGTGTTTGGATAAGATAGGTGATGGGAAATGCTCTTTTCAATGAGAAAATGTTTCAATTTGTTGCTGGTATACTCTCCCCTCCCCCCAACTCAATTTGAAGGATCTTAATTGTTTTAGAAAATTAAGTAACAACAAATGAATGAAAAACAACAAATGTAGGAAACAAATCTAACATTTATTAATGGGAAAATCCAGCAATGTCTGGTACATTTATCTACAAAAGATGGTGTAATATCTATAACCATCAACTGATACACATGGTGCAGGACCTCACAGATCAGTATGAATTGTCTCAAATGGAATTACAGACTTATTAACATGCTTTTGAAAAGGTACCTTGTTAAATTTTCTTTCTAGACATGTATGACATAACACATGCAATGAGGTTTTTGCAAATGGTACATTAGCTTTGTTCAACATCAGAGAAACAACATTATTTGTGGGATGACCTAACCTATGGTGCCATAGATTAGACTGAACAAGTTATCCAAGAATTGCCTTAGCTTGATAGTTCTTCTATAAGTTTGAAGTTGTCAAGGATTGGATAGGGTACAGCCCATTACTGCACAAGCCTTGTAAAGGATCCTCCATGTGGCTTTGTCCTGAATCCAAAAGCAAAAAGCATTAAATATAAGCCAACAATTGTTGTCAAGGCAAATTTGATGTACTGAAAAAAGGTGCTGAGTTAATTGAGGAACATAAAGCACAAAGTTCAATTGGATTGGAGAAACTGGTGTATGAATAGTAGAATAACCAACATGAGATACTTTCAAACCTTCACCATTTGTAGTTTGAATTGTTTCATTTGTTGGATATGGTGATGCTAGTGACAGATTAGTCAAATCAGCTGTCATGTGATTGGTATCACCTGAATGAGTGATCCACACTTGAGAATGGCCTTAAGAACCTAAGGACTAGGATGCAGAATTAGGCATTGTACGCATTGCTTGCATATGTGGTTGCTGTGATTAAAACTTTGAAGGTGTGAATGAAGATTGCTGAGGAGAAGCCTGATATGAAGAGTAATTCATATTCTGTGGTTACATGTGATAACATGACTGCTGTGAATATGATGCATTGTTATGCACCCCAATATAATTTAGACCTTTGTCATTATAGAAGCAATACCATGTGGTATGATTACTTCTACCACAAATGTGACATTTGTTTCTCTCAGGTGAAGGAGATCATAATGGAGCAGTGTGACCCTTAGAATTGCATAACTGGCAGATTTGGATCATAGGTGCAGAATGACTACCAAACTATTGACCAGGTGACTGACCAAGAACTCCAGGGTTAGAATTGGGAAGCACATGTGCTAGAGGTGGAGACACTGGCCTAGAATTATAAAATGTAGATCCTTGATTAAATCTTCATTTACCTTTGTTCTTATTGCCATTATAAAGTTTGAAGCCTTTAGTAGCAACTTGAGATTGACAATGAGTGTGAGAAAAACCCTGAGGCACATGTGCTAGAGGTGGAAACACTAGCCTAGAATTATAAAATCTAGATCCCTGATTATATCTTCATTTACCCTTGTTCTTATTGCCATTATAAGGTTTGAAGCCTCTAGTAGCAACTTGAATTGACCATGAGTGTAAGAGAAACCCTGAGGCTAAAAATTAGTCCTTTTAGAACTAGATAGATCTGTGTTAGCAACCATATCTGTCATGAAAGGAGCCATGATTGAATTTTCAACAATGGCTTCTTTTACAAGTAACTGTGATCTAAAATCTTTTAGTGAAATCACACTTTCACACCCCTTATAACACATTGGAAGATGTTATACTTAGCTGGTAGCCCATTCAATGCAAGAATGACAATGTCTTCATCTGCAAAATACACTCCAGTAGCAAAGAGATAGTCCCTCACTTCCTTTATTCAATGAAGATACTGAGATATTAAATCTAAGCCCTTTTTAATTGTTTGCAAATTAGACTTCATTTGAAAGATGCTAGTCGTAGATACAGTGGAAAATTGTTCCTTTAACCTAATCCACAGATCTTTAAAGCTAGTGCTAATTGCACATGACATAACAATAGGAGATAATGTTGCAGTAATCAATTGCATAATGGCTCTATCATGCATTTTCCATACTATATATTCATCATTCTGAGTAGAAAAAAGAGTAACGGAATTGATACCAAATTCTCCTAATATCGAAACATGTTGAAAGGGACAGGGAATCGTACCATTAACATACCCCATGATTCCATTGCTTTCAAGCAAAAGCTGCATCTGAAAGTACCAATTGAGGTTGTTCGAATCATCAAGCTTGACATTAACCAACATATAGATGGATAAAATGAGAGCCGTAACATAAGATTGAAGTAGCTGAAGTTGCAATGCAGTCACCGTCATAAATCCAAGATCAACTTATCAGTGAGACTATATAACAAAACTTATCAATGAGACTATACAAAAAACACTAGCTATACCAGATTCAGAAAACACCGACCAAGAAATGAAGATCAATATGGAAACCCTAGAAATTTCAGAAACCAGAAATTGGAGAAGACGAAATATTGAATCGAAGAATGTAATCAATCCGAGACAGAGAATGCAGAAGCAACACAAGATCGAAACTTCAAGTATGAGCAACAATGGGAATTGATACCATGTTAAGCTATACCACTCAATCAATCATTTACTGTAATCTTGTATATGGAAGTAAGAATAAAAGAGAGATTAGAGAGAGAAAGAGAAGTAGAGAGAAGAACAATCTGTATATTTCTTAAGGGTTGTGCTATTCACACCCTTAACTACTTTTCCCACACCTTTTTTACTTTTTAATACTTAATTGATATCCTACTATGTAATCTTCCATCTATACCCTTCCTAATTTTTGACTTTTGAAAGTTGTTTTTTATTTTTGATTTTTACACTTAGAAAGAATCAACACTCAAGATAAACTCCCAGACTTCTCCCCTTTCTCTGTGCCTCTGTTCCCTTGTCCTATTTGCTTCCATTCATACCTTCCATGAAAAGCCAATCTATTACCCTTCTTTATTACTTCTTGTGAAAAACCACAATGGATGACCTGATAATAACAGATGAAGAGCTCTAGATGGACATTGAGTTGCAAAACATATTGGATATGGCATGCAAGGAGGATGGCATGGAAGAAATTTCAGAATGCATTCCTCCTCTTAACACTTTTGATGGTAAGTTTCTAAAGTATTTTCTCAAATGATTAAGATTGATTTTGGAATTTAGGGTTTTTGTTCTCTTCTTGTGTTAGGTTTTTATATCAATTTGTTTTTTAGGTTTATTTTTTTCTTTCCCTAATTTGTGGTTCAAATGTCAATCGAATGAATGAATACTGGTGTAGTTTTAATTTTTAGAGAAGATTTTCAAATTATGGATCAGAAAATTAAAAATTGATTTGTGTTGGTTTTGAGGAAATTAATTTTCTATTGGAAGGCTATTTCTATTGGTCCCCAATACACTTCAACATAATGGTAAATTGGTATTAGGTTTAATTGTTGTAATGGTTTTACCTAGGCTCCATAACCACATGGAATTATTGGGTGCCTAATCTCAATGTACAAAAATCGATGTAGAGAGCCACTGTGCAGCTTAAATTTCGAGTCTATTGCCAGTAAATACCTACACATTGTTCAATAATTCTTGTATATGAATGAATATTCAATCCATTTACCGCACTAGTTTGTCAATCAATACTATTCCATAGGTTAGGATGATAAGGATTCCTAACACCACCCATACAAAAATTAAGAAAGGAAATTTTAGGTAATACCCATGTCGGCATAGGAATGTAAAAATTAATACAAAAATAATCATGTTTCATACATTTACCAATGCACTGCTTAAAAGTTACAATTGTTAGAGTTAAGTTTGATACATACAATGTTTTGGTGTAAACTTGATATAATGCATACAATGCTTTAGTATAAATTTGATACTTAAATGTCTAGCCCATTGATAAAACCAAAGTATATATTCTACATACTTAAATGTCTAGCCCAACGATTGATGAGCCTGATAAAATGCTCTCTTTGTTGGCGAAATGTTTTGAAAGTTGAGAAGACCTCATCGGTCAAGTTCGTAAGATAGCATTAATGCAAGGGTTTGCAACCGTTATTAGAAGATCTAAGACAAATACATATGTTGCTATTGGTTGTGATAGAGGTGGGGTTTATCGAGCCTCTAAAACTTCACTAGATGAAAGAAAAAGAAACTCAGGATCTCACCTCATAAATTGTCCATTTGAAGTCAAGGGGCGTAAAAAAAACGTGAAGAATTTTGGAAGCTAGAGATGAAAAGTTCATTGCATAACCATGAACTTTCGAATGACATGTGTAGACATCCTTCTTGCCGTCAATTTTCACAAGAGGAAATCTTACGAATTAAAGAAATAAGTAAGGCTGGTGTACCACCACGCCAAATTCTCTCTTCGCTTCGGCAAGGTAATCCTCATCTTCAAGTAGTTTCTCGAAACATCTATAATCTGATAGCTAAGATTGTGAAGGAGAGTCTGGCTGGGCATCCAGTTATTCAAGCATTATTAGAAGAACTTGGTGAAGGTGGTTTCACTTATAACATTGAGTATGATCATGAAGGCCACTTGACTCATTTGATCTTTGCTCATCCCTTGTCTATAGAGTTGACCAAGAGCTACCCATATGTTTTTTGATGGATTGCACATATAAAAACAACAAGTATAAGATGCCATTATTGGATATAATAGGAGTTTCAAGTTTCAACACATCCTTTTATTCTTGTTTTGTTTTCATGCAAAATGAGAAAGAAGAGGATTATGTGTGGGCTCTAAAAATGTTTAGTAAGATTTTGGGAGTTGATAATCATCCTATGGTGATTATAACGGATAGGGAGTTGGCATTAATGAATGCTATATGCATTGTCTTTCTGAGTACTTCCAATCCTTTGTGCATGTGGCATATTGAGAAAAATATACTTGCAAATTGTAAAGCTCATTTTGAGGAATAAGTTGCTTGGATAGATTTCATTTCTACTTGGACAATTTTAATCCAATCTCCTAATGAAACATCATTCAATGAAGCTTGGGTCATTTTGAAGTTAAGTACAAGGAGAAGAAATTTGTTGTGAAATATATTCTTAGTACTTGGCTTCCATATAAAGAAACGTTTGTAAGTGCATGGTCTGAAAAAGTTACCCACTTTGGTAATCGTGTTACTTCAAAAGCCGAAGGTGCACAAGCAATGCTAAAAAAATATCTTCAAGTTCCAACTGGAGGTCTTTGCGAGGTAAAAGAAAAAATATGCCTTGCTATTGAAAATTAATTTCAAAGAAATCAAAACTCAACTTTCAAGTAAAAAAGTTAGAGTTTCACTCAAGTTTCGACTTCCCTTCTTCAAAGAGGTTGTTACTCATGTATCTAGATTTGCATTGAATGAGTTATATAATCAATATGAAGCATCAAGTTCTTGTGATCTTCCATCTCAATGTAAGGGTCATTTTCTCAAGACAATGGGTCTTCCTAGTGCTCACATGATTAGAGAGATGAATATTGAAGTCTTGCAACTAAATGACATACATCCACAATGGAGGGTTGATAGAAGATTGTTTGTCAATGATCGTCATGTAAGCTTGGGCAATGAACAAGATCAAATAAGCGGCATTCTATTGGAGTTTAAAGATAAGTATGAAACGTTGCCTCTCACTCAAAAAGAGGATACCAAAAGGCAACTTTGTGAATTTCTTGATACTTCTCTTCCATTAATTCTTGAGCCTAATGTTAAACCTCACAAAGGTCGTCCAATGGGGTCTAAAAATAGAAAAGAATCAAGCTTTACAAAGCATGGTCCTTCAAAGTTTGAAATAGTGGAGAAGGCTCATAAACGTGCTCGACAGGTGTGTCATTTTTTATTATTTATCTTTCAATATTGTCTACTATGGTCATGATTATTTACATATACGTATAACTTAATGTTCATTGTTTATAAGTGTGAGGAGCATAATGATTTGCCAAAGAAACTTTTTGTTAATAATAGCTTAGAAGTGTAAAGAACACATGAAGGTACATATATTTTTGATGATTTTTACCCATAAAAATACTAATCAAGTTTGTAATTTTCTTTCCTTTTGTTGACATGTTTTTATTTTCTTGTAGGTTGGAGTGCAGTGGGTTTCATATCTTTTTGGTAACATTGACATCTCCTTTTGAATACAAGATTAAAGGCCAAACATAGTGTAGGCAGGATGTGAAAGCTTGTAATGATATCTGATATATTATTTGGGGCATGAGACTACTATTATGGGGATTAAAGTGTATGTGGATTGCTTACTAGTATTTTGTACAATTCATGTAACTTATGCCTATATGCTATATCATTAGGTAATCATTTTATTTTTATTTATATATTGCTGAAACTTTTTTTTTTATTTTTTATAATAGGTGTTTTATACTTGTTTTGGGATCTCTGAGGTTAGGCAGTAGAACTCAAGAGTTACAAATGGGCATACATGGTTGAGTGTTTAAAAAAAAAAAAAATTTAAATAAAATAACAAAAGTATTCTAAAATTTCAAAGGTAAAAAAGTAGGAAGGGTATAGATCGAAGATTAAATAATAGGATACCAATTAAGTATTAAAAAATAAAAAAGATGTGGGAAAAGTAGTTAAGGGTGTGTGAATATCACAACCCATTTCTTAATGAACAAGTAGCTACATGAAGTTAGCCTTATATATAGTTTGTTACAAGCTAGAGAGATAACTAACTAACTGATATGGTAGGATTATGACAAGTGTCTCAATCTTAAACATTATACTCTAGCATTTAGATTCACGGCTGCATCTTGTCTTATGTAATATTATAACATGAAAATTGGATTACACTTACATCTTTGCTTGAAACTAATTAATTAATTAATTAATTAACTAGTAAACTCTAATGATCTTCCCAATAAGCTCGTGGTGGAGTTGGAGATCTCTCGCACATGCACACCACATGCATATACATACATAGCTAATCATAGATCATATAGCTAGAGAGAAGGCATGATTGTAGTTTGGTCAATCTAAATTCAAAGGTTCTAATCCTTTGTTGTATGTTATTGATATTTCCAACAGAAAAATAAAATAAATACAAGACTCCCTTCATTTGTATGAGCTGTTACTGCTAACCCAAAGACAAAGAATCCAGTTATAAACCCTTTTCTTGTCAAATATATATTGTCAAAGAATACAGTTAAACTCTTAAGGCTCCCTACTTTACGAGAGTTGAATAGAGAATAACGTCTATCGTCCGCAACATTATTCGTATTTTGTAAAAATGTTAATTCCACTAGCTAAACTCGTGACTTTTCTGTCACAACAGAGCACTTTGTTACGCTAGGGCCCCCTCTAAATATATATATTGATGATTATATAAATATTGGATCCGATGCGAACTTTTTTTTTTTTTTTTTTTTTTGAAAGAGATGCAATTGTTTTATTTGGGAACTAATTTAAACAGTATCTTAAATCATTTTTCTAATTAAGTTTGGGAAAGGGTAATAAACAATTTCAACTATTTTATTATTTAACATTCATGTCGGCTAGTTTTGTCAGTCAGATTATAATGCAAAATTTTAGGAGAAACAAATCCATATGTGTTTATATTTCTTTAGTCATTTTATGTTTCCCCAAAACGAAACGAGTATCTTCTGGATAAGGTTCTTGAAATCAATAATTAAATCATGAATCCTAAGTTTATGCATTGCCGGTCAAATTAAACATGGTATAATTTCATTATTATTTTGTTGAAGTTAATAAATAACTTATGAATCATATAGACGAAGGAGAGCGATTACAAATATAAAGATTTTTTTTGGCAAAAAATAAAAAAATAAAAAAATAAAAAAAGCGACTACTGCTAAAGATAAAGAAAAAGCAGGATTGTCGTCGACCATAAAGATTGGGGTCGACACTTTTAGGGTTTTTTTTGGTAGATGAGCACAAACGTACCGGGTTAAAAGGGCAGCTGTTTAATGTACTACTTTACTGAGTTCCATGCATCTCAATAATTGCCGCAATGCAATCGTGTCCATTAGTTATCTTTTCTCCTTTTAGATCATGAACTTTTGCCCCTAATCAAATATGATCTGCAATTGGGGAAAAGGTTCTGAAGTACCATGCCTTTTTTCAAGAAACGACATTCTTTTGGAAGGGATTTTAACACTTGCAGCAAGGAATTCATATGATATGGCACCGACAAAGATAATTATTAAGTAACAATATTACAAATTTTATATTATAGGTATCCAGCCCTTTACTCATTAAAAAAAAAAAGATTAATTGTGGCTACTACTCCACATCAAATTTTAATGATCTGAACCGTTTATTTTGTATGTCTCGATTCATAGATTATAAAATTCAATTCAAACCGAAACCATATCCCCATTTAATAACGATGAAATTTCAATGTTTTCTAGAACGCAGTGTTCGTCAAATTTTTTGAACTCAATTAGATGGCTCAAATATTTTCGACTTGGTTAATATTTTGTAAGGATGATATACGATGTGCAACTTCGAAAATAGACTATTCGGATCGTAGAAGTTCGAAACTAATCCTCATTTGAAAAAAAAGAGAGGATATATTCCCTTAAACGCTCTCTATTTTATTAATATCGAAAACCACCGATTCTAGTTCAACTTCTTTAGTTATATAATTAACACTAGATTATGGCTACATGTGTTATATATAATTCCTGTGAACTTGTAACCCTAAATCGGCATGTTCCAGGGTGTAACTAAAATATTACATATAAATATATTTTTTAGGATAACTAAAGTGAACTCAAGAAAATTAGACAGAAAAACTTGTAACCAGCCTAAAAATAGCGTCAGAATTCAGCAGCTGAAAAATCAAAATTCTTGGAACAAGAAAAACAAGCAGCTACAACGTCGAATTGAAGAACATGAATATTTAAAATCAGTTAAACTATATAAGACATATAGTAAAGTAATCCAAACAGTAGAATAAATCAAAATCATGAAAATGTAACTGGAGATATGCATGCTTTTCATCTTTCCCAAATCCAATCGACATAACTTTTCATTTGTTTGAAATCCTCCTAACATGGACCAATGGTGACTGCTTGTCCTCACATTACGATCATCCTCATCCACATGCAAAGATCAAGCGATGGTCCACATAACATGATCTCCAGTCTTAGCATCGGCCTGTTTCTACTGTTTGATGATAGGGCATTTGGACCATCCAATGATGCATAAACCCTAATTGAAAGCAGTTTCCAAAAAAAAAAAAAAAATAAAAATAAAAAAAAAGCCCTAATTGAAAGCTATATGGGAAGGGAATTGTTATTAGCACTCCAAAAATCTCATTTGACACTGCAAACTTTCCATAATTAGAAAGAAAAATATCACTAGTGAAGAGTGTAAAATGAGATTTTAGAGTGCTAATAACAATTCTTTATGGGAAAATTGCCTCTATAAATTATCATGTATTTATTGGTCATTTATTATAATTGACCACTCTCTGAAAAAAAGCCAAAATTGGTGATCCTAATTGGGGAGACAAAGATTCAGGTACTGGTAGGGACAATCCAAAAAGACCTAGCTAGCTATCATTCACATTTTCGAAACCTAAAATTTGGACAACTAATTAACCTTCTCCTAACTCAAGCACAATAGCACTAAAAAATTCATTGAATTTGATCAAACACTTAACATGTTTTTTCTTCATCACAATTAATAGAACACATGAAACAATGGGAAGAATCCTTACATTGCACTTTCAAAAGTTTAGGCTAGCGGTTTTGACACTCGTTTTTTAGATTTTTGCATTTTTTTATCCTAATGTACCAAAAAAAAAATTAAAAAAAAAAAATTCCGTATAATATTTCATCTAAAGTGCAAATGGTTAAAAGAATAGTGTCAAAGTCGATATTCTTCTAGTGTCATAATCATCTAAGCATAATTGCAAAGACAATGACAAAAAAAGGAAGTGCTCATCCAATCAAGTAACAAAAATAGATTGCTTGGGCGCATATATATTCCCTTTTCTTTTTTTTCCCTCTTAGTTCTATCTATCGGTTGTTTTTTTTTTTTTTGTCAAAGTTCTATCTATAGTTCTTACTCTATGAAATGTTGCTCGGTGAAACTTGTCATCTCTGGCTGTCATCTCCTAACTTACATTGTCTGCCTTATTAGTGTGGAATCTACTAATTAGCTAGACTAAATATGTATATGCTTAGAGTTGGAGAGCTCTTCTCAAGTTCTTGGTGTTTAACTTCTTTTTTTTTGCCACATGTAACTCAATTGATAAAGAGTATTATTTTTACAAATGAGGTCCCGAATTTGAGTTTTTTCCTCTCACTATCACTTGTATCAAAAAAAAAAAAAAAAAAAAAAAAAGAAGGTTTCTTCCTCTTCGACGACAATTACTTTATTTGTTTTGTTCCATACGGCCAACCGATTCGATGGTATTAACTCAAAGTCAGACCTTATTTTATGCAGATACATCATACATGGCCTTAATATCCTGACAGAAAATTTATGAAAAACCCTAATTAACATTCTCCCTCTCTAAACTTGTAAAATGATTTAATCTATGGACCTCAAGCTGCCATGTGCTCCAACTCTCAACGTACTCCCAGCCAAATTTAGCCACATAGACACACCCCCCAATGCTTCTTTTCCCCGAGAGATTTTTCAGTGTAACCGTCACATAAGGTGGTACACTACGTATCCTTATATAAATGGTGGGTTATGTGTGTTAAAAGGTTAATAACTTAAAAATTAAAATTTTTCACCACTTGCATAAAAATTTCTATCACAACTAAAAATTTCTCACTCTCCCCACCCAATCCCATATGCCACCATGTTTTTAAGCCCCACCTCAATACTCAAATTTCATCTTAACCCTTTATGCTCTTCTCCTAAATCGATCATATTAATGTTAATAAAATAGAAATACCATCCAATTACCTCATACGTATATTTGGGATTTTTGTACGTATTTAAACTTTACCTTAACCTTGTACTCAAAAAGTAAGTTTTTTCTCATTGCCTAAAATAAAGAAAGTTATCGTTTGCACTTTGAAAAATCATTTTGTACTTACTAAAAAGAGGAAAAAAAAAGTTTGAAAGAAAAAAAAAAACCCTAATCAGCAAGACAATCTGCCATTTGAAACTGTATCGACTATTTTAATCCATAGTTTGTGAGCATGAACTCTCCAAATCTTCTAACTTATACACTATTATAAAATGTTGCGTGAATCAATCTTGTGATGATGTGGCAATAATACAATGAAAATTCGTGGAAGCATATGAAATGAAAATGACACTCATTGTCATATATACTCCAAGTCTTGAAAGTTCAATCACCCATCACCCAAGCAATCCAAGCTAATAAACCCTAAAAAACCCACGTGAGGGACAAAACCGTCACAAAAAATAGTCTCCCTCATCTTATATATAAACCTACTGAAACTCAGTGAACCCACGCCCATCTCCTCTTCCGAGCTTCAAGTTCCGAAACCTGACATCACACAGCTCAACATACATCTCCACTTCTTCACTTATATATATATATATATATATATATATATATATAACTCTCACAGACAAAAACACAAACATTTTTGTAAACAAAAAGTTTTCAATCCTTTCGAAAAATGGGAGCTGTGTGTCTTTACGTAACGGCGGTGGCCGCTACGCTCTTCGCCGTTACATGGGCCGTCCAGGGCTGTCCGCCTTCAGACCTGGTAGCCCTGATGGCGTTCAAGTCGGCGCTCCACGAGTCGAAGCACGGGATCTTTAACTCATGGGTCGGCACCAACTGCTGCCACAATTGGAAAGGCATCAGCTGCGACCCGCAGTCCCGCCGTGTTGCTGACATAAACCTCCGTGGCGAGTCCGAAGACCCGATTTATGAGAAGACCCACCGGACGGGGTACATGACCGGTACGATCTCCCCCGCCATCTGCCGCCTCACCCGTCTCTCCAGCGTCACCATCTCCGACTGGAAGGGAATTACGGGTCAGATTCCAAAATGCATCACTACTCTCCCTTTCCTCCGAATCCTTGACCTCATCGGAAACAGAATTTCCGGTGAGATTCCGTCCGGAATCGGCCGGCTCCACCGTCTCACGGTCCTCAACGTCGCCGATAATCTCATTTCCGGCCCAATTCCGGCATCGCTCACCAACCTCTCCAGCCTCATGCACCTGGACCTCCGAAACAACAAAATTTCGGGCGAGTTGCCCCAAGATTTCGGCCGACTTGGGATGCTGAGCCGGGCTTTGCTGAGCCGAAACTTAATCACGGGTACAATTCCGAGTTCGATCTCACAAATATACCGGCTCGCGGATCTAGATCTTTCCTTGAACAAGCTTTCGGGTCCGATTCCCGCTACGATCGGCAAAATGGCGGTTCTTGCGACGCTAAATCTCGATTGCAACAATATATCAGGTCGTATACCGCCAAGTTTGATTGTATCGGCCGTTAGTAACTTGAACTTGAGCCGAAACTCTCTCTCAGGCCTGATACCGGATGTTTTTGGGCCGAGATCCTACTTCACGGCGATCGATTTAGCGTTCAATAAGTTGAGGGGAGCTATCCCGAAATCTATCGTTTCGGCTTCGTATATCGGGCACTTGGATTTGAGCCACAACCACCTCTGCGGGCGGATTCCGGCCGGACCGCCGTTCGATCACCTCGAGGCGTCGTCTTTTAGTTACAACGATTGCTTATGTGGCAAGCCACTAAAAACTTGCTAGCTAAACATTAGATTGCGAAGGTGTTTGTATTATATTGTATTGGTGAGTTTGCCGCACTTAATTACGGTCAATTTTTGTTGAATCTAAAAATTGTTATTCAGATTTGAGTTTAGCCAACTTCGTCAAGAAGTGTGCTTTTAAGTTTGAATTTTCTTTTTGTTGTTTAAACCTATTTAGTAAAGATATCATATCATTTGTTAGAGGTTGTGTTTATTGAGAATGAATTCTACATTATTGGGAGGAGAGGCTTATATGGACTTATAAGTAAGTTGAACTATTGCCCATATTATCAATTGATTTTATCATGCAATCCTAACTTTCTTCAAAGTCTTAGTGCAAAAAAATAGTAGCAACCTTTGTGACTCAAATGTTACATATTTGATTCGTGGAAGCATCTTGGCATAATAAATTAAGATTGCGTACAATAAACATGTTTTAACCCTCACAAGCGAAGAGTCAAGTGAGCTTGGGTCGCTTTATATCATTTATTATTGAGTAATGCTATTCATACCATATTTTCATACCACCTTAGGTGGCATTTGATGTGGACAACCATATCATTTGAACTAATCAGATTTTTAAATTTAGTTCATTATTTAATAAACTAACAATTAAGAAAAACTAGTTAATTAAATGATGATTGTGGTATACGAGGAGTCTTTCTCCTTCATTTCCTTGGGTTTTGCAAAATTTTCAAATGATGTGGTTGTCCATGTCAGATATCACCTAAAGTGGTATAGAAATATGGTATAAAAATATAGTATGAATAACATTACTCTTTATCATTTGTTAAACCGCTATTAATAGGACAATTGAATTGTTTTTTTTTCATGCACGTAATTTTGCATGAATATATGGAGTGTATTAGGTTGGGGCCCACTAATTATGTTTGACTGATGACTGAAAAGAGAAATATCAAACTCCGTCTCCTAGGAGAAATTGTTCATTGACACCGAAATATAGATGGTGCATTACGTACTTTTATTTAAGTAAGAGAAAATTTTATTTTTTAAATTATTAATTTTTTAACATTCATATTCTATTATCTTTATAATAACACGTGATGTATTACTCCGTATTCCGATTATATTAAAAAAAACTCTCAATTTCATGAAAATTGATGTGACCATCGACCAAGAAAATGCAAAATGTTCTTTTAGAAGAAGTCAATTTTCCATTTTATAAGTTCAAAAAGATGAAATAGTTTTTTTTTTCTTTTTTCTTATCTTTTGGAATACCAATAATTGAAGGAAAGCTGTTTACAGAATTACATACCACTTTTGAAATTCGAAAAAACCTTTTTCCTTCATTTTAAAAATGTTTTCGAACCTAAAACAGTTTACCCAATGATAGAGCTAGGTTTTTAAATGAGAAGATTTTTAATATGGCAAAATAATGATCATGTCATTTGTAGGATACTTTTCATAAACACGCGAATATCACTTCACTTGTGTTTTATCTTGGTCTACATTAATCTCACACTCGTACAAATTGCTTTACATGTGACGAGATCAGGTTGTACCACTAAAGATTTTCTCCTACAGAGGAGTCCTTCTAGACTAGGAGAGAGCAATACAAGATCACTAATTAGATTCAACGCATATTGTATGTTGAAACTAGAGCGAAGAAATGAATATGCCAACTTTTAAATTTTGTTTATGTTATAATTAAAAACGAATTAGTTAATGAAAGAAATATAAGATTTTCAATCCCACAAAGCAGTACGAATTCATCGCCTTAAAACATCTGACTCCTTCAACTTGAAAAAAAATTTGAACATCATACGTTCATTTTTTACTTCAAGAAACCTCAAATCTAATGAGTAATCCAATAGAATCCTATGCTAAGCACCAAACATGCGGCCAAATGTGGGAATAAGCCTACAACCCATCTATATCCACAAGGTTCGCACAACCCCATTTGACTATTTGCATAGCTGTTGACGTACACCAATATATTTACTTATACGAAACAGGTTAACGCCACATGATGTTCCTTCCAATAATGCGCACACATTATAATGCATTATTCAATGGAGTGCCACAGTCCGGTGATCCTATAAGTTGCTCTCACGTACACTTCACAGACTAAACTTCGATATCAGTTTCAAGCATTCAAGTACATCAAAACAAAACATCCCACGTGAAGCAATAGTGAGAGATGACTCTCCCAAAGCCCAGCTGTACAATTTGCATTCAAGAAGAGGGGTCCGAAACGGTGAACAGTAACTGAGAAAGCGTGACGTTGGACGCTTGCCGCTTGGCGAGATAAACATATCAATTTATTTCCAGTATTTCTGATAGCATATGTCATATGATCTCGTGATGCCAGAAGAAACCAGTAATGGCCACCTCAAACCAAAAGTATGGTCACAGAAAAAAAAAGGAACAAAAAAATCTTGAGGCACATGAAAGTTATGAACTAATGACAGATAGTGCATTAGAATCCGAGTTACAGAACCTCTTGAGTGTTAAGGAGGCTATGATTGGTCAAGGACCGTGGTGCCTAATCCTTGTTAGCGTTTGTTCTTTTTGTGTAGTTCGAAAGAAGAAAGAAGATGAATACAAGAAGAAGAACGAGCAACTATTCTCTCTGTCTTTCACAGAGGAGTATCTCTTTTCATTTAATAGCTTCACACTTTTCACGCACATCGTGCAAAGAGGAATAATATTGTTAACAAGGTTGAGCCGGACCAATTCAACTAGAAACTGATCACAGCCACTCATCTTAGCTAATAGCTAGGATCATCACACATGGCACTCATGGCCTTACATATTTTGATCTTACACTTGACAGTAATATACTCAAGTGAATACACAAATAATCTCATCTTATTTCACTAATACTAATCAGCTATAGACTTCCAATTCAACACTCCCCTTTAAGTTTTGAGCTGATTTCACTCCGAGCATTCTCCTGAGATAGTTGAAACGATCCTTAGCCAAAGGTTTTGTGAAAATATCTGCTAGCTGCTCTTTAGTAGGACAATACACCAAATCAATGATTCCCTGCCTGCAATGCATCCTTAATAAAAATGGTACCTTCTATCTATGTGTTTAGCCTTCTGGTGAAATACAGAGTTCTTGGTGATTGCAATTGCAGAGGTGTTATCACACTGCAATGATGTTGCTTCAGTTTGAAGTTCTCCAAAATCCTCTAGTACAAACCTGAGCCAAATTGCTTGTGCAGTGGCATCAGATGCACTTATGTTTTGTAAAAGTTCTCAAAATTGATTGGAAAACGTGCGTTATAACCCAGTTTTTGTAAAAAAAAATTAAAATTTTTAGTTTTAGGAGATATTTTGCACGAGAATTAACGAAAATATTGCAAGACCTTTGTATGCGATTGTATCCTTTATTAGGTCCGGAAACTATTTTCCAATGACTTTTAAGTTGAAGATAGAAAAAATAATGAAAACTAATAGTGGGGCCCCCAAAAAGATTTGTAGGTGTCTAAAATCTTAGGAATGTCCTGGATTAATTTTAAGAAATATGTGATGCGAGTATGATGACTCTAACTTTAGTTTATAATAAATGTTGTAAAAGTTCTCCAAATCAATTAAAAAATTGAAATTTTTAGCTTTATGAAATATTTTGCGTCAGATTTCAGAAAAATATTGCAAGACCTTTGGACTTGATCCTACCATTTATTAGATCCCATAACTATTTTTTATTGAGATTTAAAGTTTGAAAATAGAAAAATATCTTTAAATTTAAGTTTTAAATCATTTATTTTAAGTATTTAAATATGAATTATAATAGATTTTACATAGATAAATATATTTTAAAGAACATGAATATGATAGGGTATGGTAAGGGAAATAAAAGAAAAATTAACAAAAAAAAAAAAAAAAATTAAAAAAAGAAAAAATTGAAAAGGATGGATCGGTAGCGACTTTATAGAATACTAGTTGCTAGCTCCGTAACGACTATCTTTGAAAAGGATCGGTCGTAAAGTCTAGATCATATCCTTTTCTATTTTTTTTTTCCTTTTTCTTTTTCCATTGAATTTTTTCTCTTTCTACATTACTTTATTTAGATTCAAATACCTTTAGATTTTATATTTAGATTTATGTCATTGTTTTCGAATTTTTAGATATGGATTATAAGAAAATTTTCACTAGGAATACATCTTGTAGAATATGAAGATGATAGTTTGGTGTTGTGATATGAGAAAAACGAAAATTTAATAAAGTAGGGAACTGTTATTAGCACTCCACAAATCTCATTCCACACTCCTCACAAATGTATTTTTCTTTCTAATTATAGAAAGTTTGAAGTGCAAAATGAGATTTTTGGAATGCCAATAACAAATCCCATGAAAAAAATCATAACATAAACAAAATTAATGGTTTATGAAAAGGGAGACGTGCCCCAAACTCACGTCAAAGTCCAAACTCATCCCAAGAACTCATGCCCTTGAGAAGGCCAAGGCAAAGAAGATGTAGTGGAAACCCATGAGGTTTAGGGTTTAGGGGCCTGTGAATAGTAGGGGTAGTATTGGTACGATTACTATACCAAAATCCATCTACCAATTACCATACCAAACTTTTAGTATGACAAAATCTATTATCATTACCGTACCAAACTTTTGATACACCGAATTTCGGCATGCCAAATAGTTCGGATGACATGGTATGGTAATGGTAATTACCACGTTATTTTGGGCCAAAATTTGACTTTTTTTTTCCGACCCAATTCAAGGCTCAAATGTGTTTTGGCCACTCTCTTTGGGTTCCTAAAACCTTTTTTTATTTAATTATGAGAATTTTATAGAGATTCATTTAAGAAACAAGAAGTAAATAGATGGAAGAATTGTTGAAAGAAGCCAATATCCGTAAAAAAATAGTACAAAGATTTCTAAATTCCATCCCTTTTCCCCTAAACGTAACCATTTATCCTACTAGCACTATTGTTAGTAAAAGAAAATTACAAAGTAGTCCCCTTTTTATTGCTTGTATAGTACTCTACTGATTTTGTTTTTTGATTAGAAATGTTGTAATCAGTTCTATTTGTACATAATGACATGAACAAGATTTTTTGTGTCATTTGGATTTTTGTGAATTTTTTTGGTGTTCTTATATATATATATATATATATATATATATAATATACTTTATCTTGTGTCCTTAGAAATTTATCTGTTGCTCCAGCCAATTGATCAAACGACCTCTGTTTTAAATTGATTTTTGCAGACATGATTTTACAAAATAATTTATAATATAATCGATTCCAATCATAAGCACATATTTACGTGAATCAATTACAAAGTAGCTTGAGGAGGAACTCCTACGTCAATCATAAGGAGCCAAGCTTTCCTCATTACATATTTCAAACCCTGAATACTCTTCATGAACAAGAGTACACTGCAATGTCTAAGCTACAGTGATTATTTCTTAATGGCATGGATACAAATGGCAAGAACCCTAATCAATTAGAAAGCTGAGAATGTACAAGATAATTACTAGAATAATTAACCTTCTTTACCAACTTCTAAGTTCTGTGATCCCTAGTAAGATTCCTGAATGAGTAAATTCATCCCGCCCTATGTGCAGAAGCGATGAACTAATTTGAAGCAACAAGTGCCATCCCGAGAAAAACCATCATAAATAGTTTGTTTATCGCATAGTTCAGCTCCGGCTTCCACAATCCAAACCCTACTTATCAGGTCGAAATGTTGAGATAAGCGGCATAAGATTCGTCCTTGAAGGTCGACAATGGCGCTAGAAGAAAGTTCCTTGGTGTCCCTTTAGCAACAAAGCTGATAGGATGATACTGATTTATTCCATTGTTCATCACAAAGCTGGCTGCCTGACTGAATCCAGCGCCCGATGACTCTGAACTGCAAACAAGCTTCAAGCTTGCATTAGCCCTAACTGTTTCGCTATACACATAGCAACCTTTGTTGCTTTCAGACTCTAAGGATACTGTGGTGTTCTTTCCATCCAAACCTGGAACCAAAAGAAAAGCTGAAGTGTCCTTACTAGTGGACATGTCTGCTATACCCAGGTTCTTGCCTTTCCCTTGCTGCACTACAACCTTTCCTGGAAGATCAAAGAGTTCTAGCATGACCGACTTGCCTTTAACATCATTTGCTGAAGAGAGTTTTGTGGACAAGTAATTTATAACGAGCCTGAAAGTGGCATGATTAGCAGCATCAGTGCCGGTTTCAGGAAACTTGTCCAGTCCAATTGATTCGTTTAAGTTGGCTATGACGAAACTTGAGCTTCCAGACTCTTGGGATAAAGAAACCAAGAGGTTATTGTATGAGGAAGGGATTGGAGTTATCCAGTCAGAAAGAGACCTAACAGAGCCAGTCTTAATGTCCCAGTTGCCAGTGGTATGAGCCGCTAGCAGATATGGACCATAAAGAATTGCTTGAATCGAAGCATACTCAGGCCGATCATCTGAGTTTTGTTCAAAGGGCTTTGTCAGTTATATATCATTCACAAAAAAATATATATATAATATATATATATATATATATTTTGTTCATCGATAGGATTGTACTGTAAACTACCTTTAATAGCCTCTGTTCTTAGACTAAAGGGTAGCTGAAGTGTCAAAATGTCACCAGGACTCCATTTTCTTGTGACTGTTAGGAAACTACCTGCAATACGAATACAGAAATAATATCAGTTAATCCTATAGTTTGCACCCAAAATACAAAGGAAAGAGGTTTCTAATGAACATTGAACTGACTCCTACTGCAGAAATAGAGGGGAAACTGTGAGTATATCTCTCACCTGGAGCTGGAACACTCAGAGTTTGACCATTCAATGCTGCTTTTGCACCATTTGAATCTGTCCAAATTGGAATTCGCAAGTTCAACGTAGATGATATGCCTGTCCCCTGCATCATTTAGATCCAGTATTAAAATTCTAGGTTAGATTTACAAGGACATGAGACAAAATGACGGTATAAATATTTGTTTTAGTGAATCTATAAACCAAAACATAACACATGTTTGTCTATAGACAAGGGTGACTCTTTTACAGGTTTCTAAATGAGGGTCAAATATTGGAGGACGTGTTTACGATGTCCTTGAAAGTGTTTCAGAAATCCTTATGAAAATAAGAGAGCTGCCGTGTGTATCAGAGAAACAGTAGAAACACAATTGCAACTGAAAGACTAAGCAATAAGATGGAAGAAGGATGAATTGTGAACACCGACTGTGTGATAATGTTAATGACAATGTAATATATACCTCCGCTGAAGAAAATGTTATCGTGACTCTAAGGTAAGGATCCCATGAATTGACAGGATCAACTGTCTGATTAAGCACAATTTGTCCGGATTTCCAATCAAGAAAGCTTGAGATATACTGGATAATGAAAAGTGCAGGAGCTTCTTTCTCCTCTTCAAAATATATGGAATCTCCTAGCTTTGAGAATGACTCAATTCCTACAAAAGCATCAAGAAGTCAGACATAACTGACGGTTGTTACACAGTACCTATAATAGGAACAAGTCTGAAACACAATCTAAATTTTTCTTCCATCAGAACAAATTGAAAATAAGAAGGCACATCATTACGATATATAGATCATGACGGTTTCAGAAAAAATCTGAAATGCCCTTTAAGGGAAAAGATAAAAGGGACAAGGAAATTTAAGCAATCCCATACCAGTGCCATAGCAGCACCAGAAAGAGTCGAACGGTTTTCCCCAACCATGGTAGCTTCTGGCCTTGGAAGTTCCACGACCTAGTGGAAGCATGTAAATCATGACTCCAGGCTCTGTCCCTCTTTGGATGCCTAGCACACCATTTGTCAGAGCTCGCTCATAATAATCCGCATATGCTGTTTCTTTGGTCCATCTAAACAGGTGGCGAGAGACCTACAAGATCATCAAGATGTGCTAAATGAGCAGCAGAAACAAGGCCTTTATCGTACATAACAGCAAAACTCAATCGATAATGATGAACTCATGCACTACACAAAATTATTTTGACTTCCCATAGTTGCACCTCTTTCAACAATAGACTAAATTATAACCACTATGTGTAATATATAAGGCACCCCAGCACCAGTTCTAGCTTTATGAAATGAAATAAATTTAAAATTTAAATCAATCAATCAATCAACTTTTCGCATAACTCATAAAAATCCATCAGCCTTGAGAAAGGTTACAACGGGCATACCTTCAACATGTTATAAGTTGTGCATGACTCCTCGTTCTCTGTATTTAGAGTGCTTGCCAACCTTTTAGGGTCGGACCTGTTCACAAGTTGAGGAAAGCAAATCCAAACAATTCAGGATCCATGTTAAGACTTTATAACTACTTATCCTCACAGTAGTACTGGGATTCAGGCAAAAGGAAGAGCTTATTATGAATGAGCTGAAAATGAAACATTAATATCTGAATTTTAGTACCAGAACTCGCCGACTGATGTCCCTCCGGTTGCATAGCTATGAGAAGAGTTAACAATGTTCATAAAGAAAGTACTCATTTCCTGAAAATTTCAGATATTTTAATAAATGTCAGAATAAACAACCCTAATACCAATGGTATAGACATTAAGGAAATAGAAAAGATGGTAATCGAAAGATTAAAAATTAAAAATGAAAAACGCAAGTGCAATGCTGTTTTATAAGAAGAGAAGTAACATCCACGAAATTTGAATGGTGTGCAAGGGGGAAGCCAATTTGTTGAGGTCAAACATAAACCTTAGAAAGGATCTTAGGTTTTGTTGAATCGTAGTTCAGATACTCTGTAAGATGAATAGATCATTTACCTTATAAAGTGGATCACCGGTGACTTCATATCGCATTTGAGCACCGATAACAATTGGGATATGTGTGTTAGCATGAAAACCAGATATGTCATCAGCCTACAAATATCAAAACTACTTGATGAGAAGGATTCTAAGAGATAAGGTTCAGAGAAGCTAAAAATTTAGCTGTCATAGCTGGTGTTTACCAACGGAAAGAGAGAGGAATACAAAATATGCAAGAAACCTAGGGGTCTCGCTACTGAACCAAAATAATGGTTACCTGCACTGCCAGCACTCCCAGAAAGCATGGTTTGTCGAAAAGATGAGCCAACAATAAATGCTTTGCATCTCCCTGAGCACAGCAACAAGAAAGGTCAATGCCACAACTCTAATGTTCAAAATACTATAAGTCTATGAAGTAGTTCACATATCAATGGAAACTAGAGTTCTGATACGGTTGCCATCGAAATAGTAAATTCCATGAAACTTCTACACGGGCTTTTTCCTAATGTTTAGAACGGGGCATATTACATACATGAGCAGTGTAATCTCCCAGTTAGCATATTTTCAAAGAAAGGTCCTTGTATATATGAATGGTAGTTCCTACTAATGCTAATTTCAACCAGGTCAAAGTCGCAATTAACTGTCTGCACATAGAATGAACGATCTGAAAGAAGTGCCAAGAGTACTTTACAAGAAATCTTACACACCGTAATAGCATACAGCTTATAGAGAACATCATTCATCCCGCCAGTTTCTTCGTTAAGTGCCGTATAATGCCTTTCTACACTGTACTTCGATATCACATTGTGAACACGGTTGTAAAAGTACTCAACCATCCAAGTGACCATTTTCAACGCTTGAGCATTATCAGCAAATGTATACTGATCCAATAGGCCTGCCAATATCTGTCAAGGTAGATAAGTCAGAAAAGCTAATGACGCGTCCCTTCGAATCAAAACGAAGTAATGGCAATAGGTAACAAACGAAGTAGATTCTACCTTGTGAATGGTGTAATAAGGAGCCCAGACAGGTTTAACAGCTTCAAATCGATCAAATTCTTCAGACGGAAAAGCAGAAAGATATCCACTGCCAATTTTCTTCTGACAAAGAGATAGATTGTCCACTATTGCAGACATTTTATCTTTGAGGGTCTGGTTATGAGTGCTAGCCCACATTTGTGCTGTTGCACTCAAGTAATGCCCTTCAAAATACAAAAGCAAGCCGTTCTTTATACAGATCCACACAACCCGAATTTTCAAAAATTAAAATCGCAATTAAAAGCAACATCATTGCTGAATTTCAGTTATATATCAGAGACAAAGGCAGTAGAATGTGGAGGCAGGGAATGCATCTATAGTATATCATTCATTCCCAAAAAAAATTGGAACAATGTACAAGTGTTCTCCAAACTAAAATCGAGGTACAAACGGTCACATCGTATAGACTGAGAAGACAATATCAATGAAGAAATGTATTAACATGTGAGAAACAAAGAAATTACACTAAAGCTATGATTATGTTGACAGAGAAAACAAAGTGAATGAGTTAACAAACAAGACTAACCAACGAAATGACCCCGAAGCTCACAAGTCGGGTCCTCCCACCCCTTATATGGTGTTCCGGGGGTTGACAAACCCGCTGTCTGACGAAAGTTCCAAATTAAGCTATCAGAATCCAACATCAATAAGTACTCCAAATTTGTTTGCTGTGCCCTTCCATGTTGTGAAGTTGGATGCAACCTCACATCATGCAATGGCACTTCCTTAAGAAAATCTCCGGAGGCCTCAAAACCACCCAAAGTTTTCATCTTCCGGTACATCATTCCCCATTCAATTTCATCTTCATCCCTCAGTAACTTTCTTGGGAGCAAATCCATCCACGCCGAATCATCGGTAGGTATCAAGTGGTAGTATGAGAACATCTCCTCCTTGAGTGTTTCATTGTGGGAAGATAAGAGCTCATAGCGGTAAGTATGCGATGAAAGCTGAGTAGGACTGTTTGTACATTCCTTCCCCACAGCAAAACCATATAGCAGAAAGACTACAAACACAGCTAACAAATGGAAAAACATAAAACCCTTCATTTTCTTCAAAACCCCAGATTAAAATTTCCCAAATGTGATTATATATAACCACCAAAAAACCCCCAGCAAACCGTCGAAATTCAGTCCACAACTTCACATTCAACAGCCAATTATCAGAAGGTTCGAACTTTACCAAAACCCAACAATTAAAACCTCTAAAAGTCACGAATTAATCAAAAGACTCAATTTTAACAAAAACCCAACAAAGAAAAATCTCTGAAAGTCACAAAATTCAATAAGATAAGAGCACAAAGCACCAGAAAACAGGCACTTTGAGCTCAAAATCCAATTAAAAAAAATTCAAAGCATCTGTTTTTCGCAAAACCCAGATGACAACTCACTCCAAATTCAAAGAACAATTGTATAATCTATATAAGAGAGAGAGAGAGAGAGAGAGAGAGAGAGAGAGAGAGAGAGCAAGAAAAAGATAAGAACAGAAGCACATGTGGGAGTGAGAAAGTGAGAGTGAGCGGGTGGTTAATCTTCTATATATACACAGAAAGTAGAGAGAGTGAAGCTAGAGTCTGAGATTGCAAGTTATATCCAAAACCACCCCGCGTGAAAGCAAAGAAATGGTCATTATTTGGGTCAATAATTCTACAGACTACATATTTACCATATCTATCTATCTATACATACACAGTTACACAGAGATACAGAGAGGGAAGTGAGGTGAAGATCACGGATACGGAGTCGTGTTTTGAGGCAGGTTTGACCGAGCGAAGGGTTAGGGGTTGAGGGCCATCTGAGATATATCGGAAAAGAAGAAGAAAAACGCACAATAAAACAGCACCACAACAACCCCCACCTTTGAAGTTTTGGGAGCTTCTATTATTCCTAACAAATGGCCTTCTTTTCGCTCCCTTTTCAACTGAAATTTCAACCGTTTACTTCATTTTTCTCTTATTTATTTTACTCATTATTTAGTGGATATTTTTATTTTATTATAATTTCTAGTACTGTAAGAAATTTTAGACGCACCTCTGAATTTTTATTTCAGTCAATTATTTCCCGTATAGTTAGATTACTCAAAATTGCGTAAGAATTTTATTCACATATTTATAATATGAACCGCATGAGTGGATAAAAACTTCATTTTATCACACTCAGATGATTCACAATTAAGTACACAAGAGATTGATAGATCAAACCTGCACTTAGATAAAATACTTTTTGGTTTTTTTTTTTGGTAACATGGAAGAAAAAGAGAAGAGAAACACAAAAGAACAACTAGTCTAACTCTAGCGACTATACAACCGTCATTTGAAAAAGTTTAAACTAATCAAGGAGGAGGCTCCGCAAACTCTTGAAAATCCATCTCCTGTTGAAACCCAACTTGGCTAACTTGTCAGCTGCAAAATTACGCTCTCTATGAACATGTTGCAAATTGCAACTCCAGTTCTCTATGATCAAACTTATGCACTTCGAGACAAGACCATAGAGATGATGATTAAGGCTAGAAGAACCATGAATGATGGAGACCACCAAAGCAGAATTAACCTCCACAATAAGATGAGAGAAATTTCTAACTTTAGCTTCAACCGGTAAAACAAAGCCTAAAACTCAACATGGAGACCTTCTCCAACGCGTACTTTAACAATAAAACCAGTAATTCAATTACTGTGCTAGTCTCTATTAATTATCCACTTCCGGTGGTTCTTTTCTTTCTGGGGAAAGGTTGTGGAATTTTTGCTTTACAACAAAATAGCTTTGATTAGTTTTCATATATCACAGTGATAACCTCCAAGAATTCATATTGGCGGTATCTTTGCATCGTACAGCTGTCTTGACCTCCAAGAATTGATGTCCACCTACTTCCAAGGAATTTTCCTTTCAATTGTTACATCACATGATTAAAATCTTAGGTAATTACAATTTGTAATTCTCTCTTTTATCCCTCTAGCTAGTAAATGTTGCATAGTCCTTAAAACATAAGAAGAAAATTTGAAGAAAATGTTTAGTTTTTCTCATGTTACACCAAAACGAGAAGTTTCAGAACGTACGTCGTAATTAATTGTAACTTGTATTATTTTTATTTTAAGTTATGAATAAATGTATGTCGTTCAACTTTAATTATTATTTCTACTTAAAATTTTATTCAACATGTTCACATCTTAACCTCATAAAATAAAATTCTGAATCCATCAGTGTACTGCCGACTTAAGGAATTATTCGATGCGAACACTGAGGTGAGCTCAAAGTCATGCACTTTCTTTTTTTCCTTTTTTATGCTCTGCTACATGTGGTTGTGGTGGGACATATATGCAGCATGCAGTACCGACTTCATTGTCTTTTGATTTATTTTCTTATCTGCTAACAAGTTGCAAAATAATCTGCCCCCTAAGAAGAGTGAGATCGACTCTCATTTAATCTAGTAGCATTTGTTTTCATTTGGGTAGACAAGTTCTCAAGTTTGACGCATGTAGATATTGAAAATAATATATATTTGTAATAAGTTCAATACAAAGTTATACATTTATATATGCATGGATGTATCCATCTTATCTTATTTCTTTTCAAATGCGATATTGTGAGAAGAAAATATGAACATAGGACATCGGGTACGGAAATAAATTAACATTCTTAATTACTTGAGCAACAAATTCCTCACACACCCTTATCCAAATAGTTCTGACCTATATATATATATATATATATATAGAGAGAGAGAGAGAGAGAGAGAGAGAGAGAGAGAGAGAAGAGAGAGAGATGGATGTATTGTTGCTTGTTGCTGTCGTTTGTACTTAAGCATTGCTTGCAAGGCTGCTGAGGATCCTGAAAGTTGAGAAGTGGTTGGTTTATGTTGCTTTCAAACAAACTAATTTGCATTTTCTGACTACATGTGGAGGTTGGGATCATTCATTGCTCAGAGGGAAAGATAAGGGTGTGAGCAAAAATCTCTACTTTTCTAAGACAAATTGAAGAACAAACAATTAAGAAGTTCAATCAAATTCCTTCGTAGACCTACAAAATTAGTCATTGTGTAGTTGGAGAACTTTTTCATTATGCCGGAAACACGGTAAAGTACATCGAGTATCATAATACAAGTAGATATAAAAAAAAATTTTAATATTTAATCACTTATATTATGACACTTGATGTATCAGATCGTGTTCTCAGCACACTGAAAAATCTCTTGTGTCCTTGAATGGGGATGGCAACAATGACAACATAGGAGCAAGTATTAGAAAATGATTTAAGGCTTTAAATTATGAAAGAGATTATGACGTGGCGAAAGCTACAAGATGGGAGGAAATCATCGGTAAACCCTAGAAATAATAGGGATGGGAAAACTCTCCAGCTTAAATAACTCTAACTTGTGCCACTTAATATTACGGTATAGTGGTAATCATCTTCATTTATAAGTGAGAGATCTTATATTCGATTTTCATCAAAGACGAATTTGAAACATATTATTGCTAATCTGTTTATTCAAAATAACTCTAGCTTGAAAAATAAGTAAAGCAAAAGATTACAAAAGTACTTGTAAATTTATTTTAAATCACAAACGTGACATAGTAAACGACATTAAAACGAAAAAAAATGCCCTCAAATCATAAACAAATAGCGTGATTTGTTTCTCTCATTGTTCTACTTGAAACCGCGTGTTATAGGCTTCAATCGACCATCGGGGTAACTTAAGAAAACCCAATATGTTTTTTTGCCAGTTCACACCTACGGAGTTGCGACATGATCTGATTCGTTAACTATTCTACATCAGACTATTGCATTGATGCTTAGACGCTACTTTCTAGGAAGAGTGCAAGGGTTGTAATTCCATCAAAATCAAGTGACTTTGATGAAAGTTAAGTTTCAACTACATCGAAAACGGTAAAGTTAATACAAACTAAACAAGACATTAAAATAATTAGTTCAACCTAATGGCAACGTGTCTAATTTGTCCACCGCCATTTGGTACCGTTTAGCATGTGAGGTCAAATTAAACATGTTGTAAACCCTCGGATTAATAGGGCACCCCACTTATTATAAGTGCGTAGCAAATCACCAAGTGCAATAAAAACCGCAGAGAGAGAGAGAGAGAGAGAGAGTCCAAGTTTCATAATATTTCTCATACAATGCCAAAACTGGAAAACTAGTACAATAACTAAAAGGCGGCAGAAATTAGGACTAGCAAAGTGCAAGTGAAATTTGAAGCTAGTTAAATGATCCACACAGCATTTCTACAACCATCTGTATTAACATTCCACCAACCGGTACGAGGAAATTTTCAACTCAGGAGAACCTCTTCCTTGGTGGGAGTACATCCGGTACTCGAGGAGCAGAGGGAGGAACAAACCGAATATCTTGCAGACGATCCTGGAGATGGAAATTGACAAGCAGGGTTTTGAAGGGGGCTGAGAGCAGACCAGAATCAGTCGAAAACAATATACCCTTACAATTTGAAGCGGAAGTGAAAAAATTTCAGATTCTTAACATCAATATCCAAAACGTGATATGTAATTCCAAGGCGCGGTAAAAGAACTTTAATCTCTCCTCCTGCGCTTCTCACGTCTTCCGTCCCTCTTGCTTTCACTCCTACGCTTCTTGCGTCTTTTGTCCCTATCACTTTCACTTTCAGAAGAGCTTGATGATTCTGATTCAGACTCAGAACTAGTTCCCGAATCTGATGAACCAGAGCTCCCAGATTCTTCTTCATCTGATTCTGAGTCAGACACTTGTTTTTGTTGTTGCATAATGAGTCGTGGCATATGCTTCAAGTACTCCCGCAGGTTCTCGGTAATGCCACCAAGCCCAATGGATGTGAAAAAATTAATGGCAAAGCGGGTGTTCTTGGGATTATCCTTTGGGAAGATAGAATCATAAGACTCCTGCATTGCAGGATCTGTGAGCCGCTCATTTAGCAAACGGATACCAAGATGCTCCGACAATTCCTGCACACCAGAAACAATAGAAAATCATAACTGTATACAATATGTAAGTCAACATTCTCTAAGAAATAATCTTCAGACAAGTGAAATACATCACAACTCAAGAAATTACCACAGAAACAGGCGTCAATTTGTAGGTAATGATATTTCAAACGTTAACTTTCAGAAAATAAACACAAACATAGGCATAAGTCTCACCTCATGGTATTCAAAACAACGTTTACATCGACAAGGATTTATTCAGAGGCAGAGATCACTAATGAGTGTTGGCAAACCTAAACCTATCAGATACATTTGTGATTCAAACCTATTATTAACTAAGCCACATTATGTATTTTTATCTCATGATATTTTCGCCTTCTTTTTCTCAATCAGACTTATCATTGCCAGTCACTTAAAAAGATTTGGAAATAAAATAATTATTTCAGAGGTAGAAGTAAACTAATAATTGTCAACATAACAAGCAATGGTAGGCTTCAGAAAACCAAACAGAAATGTAGAAATATAACATTTCTCTTTTGTTACCTGGAAAAGGATCTTGATAAAAATACGAGAAGATGAAGTAGTATCCTCTTCAGTCAATCGTATATAGGCCAACACATGCCAAGGAAGGGCGTCTGTGCCGAGTAAATGGGCAAAGAACTTTCCAACATTCCGTAGCTTATTTGTTTCAAGCCGGTGGATCATGGAATACTGTTGCACAAAGCATTTCTCGAAATTTTCCTGGTGGACTTTGTTGATCATGCAGAACCTTTGGCCCAAAAGACCATAATACCGGAGGTAGGTTCTTTCTTGACTGCAACATTCCAAAAGCATGACACATAGTTCCATCTGTAAAAGGTCAAATCAAGACGATTATTACTTTTATGAGAAATCAAGGTCAAATAAAACAGATTATCATTCTTCAACTAAATTGAAAGTCAATCAAGATAAACACTATGTACTCACAGAATTTCAAAAGCTTTGTTGTTAAATTGCTACTCTTGGGTCTAAGCATGAATCATATACTTACAATTTTAGTCCGTTTCTATAAATTCATATAATGATAATTTAAATTCACATCACAAGATTGTGGTTAACAGATTAGCCTAGCACAAGCAGTTTTACATTGATACTAATATTTTAGTTCATTCAAAGTATGGCACAAAGACACCTCTAGTTCCCTAGTTATCATGTGAAATAAGATAGCTACATCATGCATGACTTGTATCACTCACCTCTTGACCGGGCTCAAGTTTAATCTTCAGGAGCTTATGACCCGCCTCCTCAAAATCTACACTGGACATGATTGTAAGATAGATAGTTCTTCTAAGATTCACAAGATTTGTTTCTGTCTCGTCTCTTATCTGCATCTGCTCCTCATCCTCTTCCTCAGATTCCTCATCATCATCATCATCGTCATCTTCACCATCTGAAGCTGCATCAGAACCTTCTTCATCTTCAGAATCCTCACCAAGTATAGTTTTCTTCAGTTCTTCATAGCGCTTCTCATTCTCAAGGAAATTAGGATCGGCCTTGAAAAGATCTAAATGAAGACAAATCAAAATGTTAACATCTACAACGAATATAACCCTAGGAAAGTCAAAAAGCTATGAATAAATTAACACCATAAGACATACCAAGGGTAACTTCTGAATCTATTTCCTCTTCAAGAGAAATTTCATGTGTCAACTGGTCTTCCTGCTCTACAAGGTCCAGTTCTGGACGAACAGCTGGGTGCCCCTGCATATGGATATGAAACAATAAACTGTAAGCTCTCAGTATTCTTCGTTTCTATACAGTTTACCATCATAAAGACAATTAGAATCAAGTCACAAAACCTGAAACTTCGCTTTCCGTATTGCAAATAAGTTTTCAATCAGATATTGAACTCTCTTGTCTATTTCTCCCTCATGAAGAATTCCACGAAAGCGTTCAAAGATGCCTGCAAAAGTTCCAATGTTAATAGCAATGTCAGACAACTCCCTGAAAAATAAAAAGAACTACGAAACCCATGCAAGACAAAGTTCAAAATAATTGAGACAATGGAGTAACCAAGAGCAGAACCCAGGTGACCAGAGTGAAAATTCACTTACTATAGCATCCAATTCAATCAATTTAATAAAATAATAGTACTAACTTTAACTGGTCTTCTAGTATCCCATACAGATCAATTTAATTTGTCTACTGATGAGTTGATAATAAAAAGCAAACAAACAACTGAAAAAAAAGGGTATAATCTAGCTATGTAAAACTTCCAATTATTAGTAAGATGCAATGCGTGATAAGCATATAGATATATATTGTTCCTAAAAAGAATGGATCACATCGATGAATAAAACCAAGAAAGCACATAAATGCTACCAAATCAAACAGCATACCCACCGTGCAACCCTTTAGGCGAAAGGTCCTGCAGTAATGATCCACACTCGGTGACAAAGCCAACAGCGACTTCAACACTGTCATCTGTAGGGTTCTCCAGCAGAACAGTGAGCAATTCCAAGGCAATAATCTCATGAGCTACTTGCTGGTTGACCAGATGCGCTATAAATTTAACGGCAGCTAGTAGTTGCGGCTGATCACAGAATAAAGCCAATTAAAGAAGAGGATTAGAACCAATATATGTAAAAGATATATTCTGTCTTCTAACACATTATTAAATAAGCCAACGACCCTTGGGTGTAGTGAGAACTCCTCCTTTCAAAAAAGCGAGTGAAGACTGAGTCGAGAGCTCAATACTTAGCATGAGTGTGCGTAAAATTTCTGAGAATAAACATAAAACAGTGGAAGTAAAATAATAAAGCATGGGAAAAAAATGCACCTTGTCATTCCGCTTAAATGCTCTTTTAAGCTGTAAGACAATTCTTCTCAACAAAAGTTCACCAACCTCAGGAAACTTTGTGTTGACAACAGCAACCAAGGCTGCAAACACATCAGTGAAACCTGGAGATGCCATCTGTGATTTCATGCAGGATCGGCAGAAAAGGCCCCTTCCACGAATCAGATTCTCAGCAAAAATTTCAGGAATTATATTTTTTATGTTTGCAGCATTGACCTTGTTCACAAGACCATTGATGCTCTTTCGAAGGGCATCCCATGTCAGTCGCTGATATTGAACGCTGCTTTTATCTTCAACCTCTTTCATCATACGGGCCAACTTAAATGGGGGAATGTAAACTCCACCACTCTTTCCTGATTTTGCCACATCAGTGTTCATGTTCCCTTCTTGCGACCGTCCTTGAGGTATTGAATTTGCATTCTTTTCCCTCAAAGTTCTACTGTCTTCTCCTTCTTGTCTTTCATCTTCCTGGTTTTTATGCCACCTTCTCTGATCATCATCTCTTTTATCATTTTTCCGTTCTGATGTTCTGAGCTCTTCCCTTTCATCCTTGCGCTCTGAATAGTGACGTGAATCTCGACCCCTACTTCTATGAGCACCATCAGTATCTACCCCTCTATGTTCATTCTCACGCCTATGTGGTTTATCCCTTTCATCCCGGTAATTACCTTTTTCCCGTTCTCTACGCCCATTCTCATGCTTTCTTTCATTCCTCTGGCTGCCCCTGTCTCTCTCTATCAACTCCCCTTCTTCATCAGAACTTTCTCTGCCTCTAGGATCCCTCTCAGTGGACTTCTCTCTGTCCACATCTCTATGACGCTCATCATGTCGCTTAGTTCTACTTCTACGATGACGATATTCACCTCTCGCATCATCATCACTCGAATCACTACTATATCTTCTAGCCATTATCTTATACAGATGCAAACTTCACAGGAGACTAAAAGACCAACAGCTCACCAATTTTCAACACCTGTTACTCAAATCCCTGCCATAAATGACATCACACAGTTAGTGTTTGCGCCTATAGAGGTGCTGAAAGATCCAACACAAGTATAATGCATATAATTCACGAAAACTTTCTCGACTGTGATACTAGGGAGGACGACACATATATAACCATCCACAATGAGCAGAATTACCATATGTTGTATGCTTGATTTACTTAATTATGATGTTCCGTAATCACATATTCGCAATTTCGGGTGTCTCAATTTCACTAAGACAAATCTAGGTTCCAGCGAGATTGAAAAATAACCACTCTTTCACTTTTCCAGTTACGAAAACAGAAAACAGTATACAGAGTTAAAGGATACAAGCTGCAAATTGAAATCTGAGCTT
Organism: Pyrus communis; assembly: GCF_963583255.1. Taxonomy (NCBI): domain Eukaryota; kingdom Viridiplantae; phylum Streptophyta; class Magnoliopsida; order Rosales; family Rosaceae; genus Pyrus; species Pyrus communis. Next base: position 25,719,047 of record NC_084810.1, on the reverse strand, counting down.
TCGAGAACAATAGGAAATAAATTCCATAACTTTATATATATTTAACGCCTTTTACAGAACAACTAAACCCTAAATCGCTAAATCATGAAATTATCCAAAAACCCTAAAATCGTACAAAACTGAAAACTGCAGGAAATCGAAAGCTCAAGAATTTTACAAAGAAGCTCAAACTTTCAAATAATTAAATAAATAAATAATTATGGAGAGAAGATAAGGATACCTGGGTAAGGAGGTGCTTCAATGGAAGAGAGAGAGTGGAAGGGAGAGAAGTTCCGAAATCGGGAGGAAGAAGCCGCGACTAGGATTTTGATTTTTTGCTTCGGTAACCAAAAGATTGGGGGTTCGTTTTTTATTTTTATTTTATGTTTTATCAGAAGAGGAGGAGGAAAAAAGCCCAAAAACAAGTGCAAAGCCCAATGGTTGGTTTTTCTTTTTTTTGACAAAAGCCCAATAATTGTTGATAGTTTAGGCCCAACTTTGGTTTTGAGTAAATGAGTTCATTGGGAATGAAATAATTTTTTTCCTTCCTTGGAAGTGTTGGGAAAAGGTAAAAAGAAAATATATTTTATTTTATTTTTCATTTCAAACTTTGTTTATCTTTATGTAGGAGGATCCGGAACTCTGTGTTCAGTGATGACGAACCTGGACATCTTGATCACTCATTTTAAATCATGTGATCCTCATTAACTGATTCCCTTACCTCACCTCACACATACCAAGGGTCTGGATATCTCTTTCTCTCTCTTCAACGGCCTGGATATCCCCGTCCTTGGGCTCTAGACACAGAGATCTGGAGAGAATCTCGACTCTAGGAGGATAGTGCTGGTAGTAAGTAGAGTTGTACAATGCTTATGAAAAAGCGTCATCGTTCTTTTGTTTTTAGTTTGTGTCATGTGTGGCGTTCTATTTTACCTCGAAATTATCCTATGTGATTTTCTTTGGGACAAACTTCCTACCTTAAATAAAGCCCTTGTTGATTTTGAAGTTCATATGTAAACAGCCTATGCAATCGATCCATATTTCCTACAAGAAACTAGCTAGTGCTAGTTACTTTCAAGTTCCTATATCTCAGAGATATTTTTGGAATCATATAACGTATACTAACAGCTGTTTACATACAATATTCTGCTAGATATAATTTTAGATCTAGAGAATAAATTTGTTGACATGCATTTTAAAGTAATTAAATCGTGAAATATTCTAACAAGTTGTGAGCTGGGTTGCACTTGCACATCCTCCTCAAATCAATATTCCTGTTTCTTTGGACTTATATGCTAAAGAAGTCTAAGTTACTTTGTTTTTCTGCCTCCCCGATCTTGATTGGAATTGCTTTCAAGTTATATATAAAAGGAGACCCAATATTTCACATAATTATTTCACTCTAAGGTTTTGAGAAAGTTATTGTCGAGAAAGATTTGCTCCAGATCACCCAAGCGTTAAGATCTTCTTCCATTGATTTGCCTCTTGTTGGACTTTTTATGGAGGACTCAAAAGCTCTTTCTTCGGGGATCATTGGAGTTCTATTCACCCATATTAGATGCCAAGCTAATGAAGTTGCCCACCTCCTTGCCCGGTTCAGTCTTTTTGTCTTTCTTTCTTTTTCTTTTCTTTTTTTTTCTTTTTTTTTTTCCAGTAGCCCTTGCTTGTGGTTTGAAGAACCACCAGACTTTATTGTAAACATTTTGTTTGAGGACTGCAACTATAAGTAGAGGCTTGCCTACGAACATTTTGCTTTAAAAAAACAAAGCTAATTGGAAAGCTTCCTTGACAAGTGTAAAGAATGTAAAGTGTGATATATATGGGGAAAGTTGATTTACTACGACCATTTTTACTTTTCTCTTCTTGAATGAAAAGCCTATAAAGAAATTTTATAGGTATTAATATAACGTGTTGTATCATATCACATGTTATAATAAGAATAGACGATAAAGTTAATATGTTTAACTTTTAGGATATATTAACAAATTCATGTGTTACGACTAAAGTGGAATATTAACGTCATGTAATTGCCGGTTCTTGTCGCTGATAGTATTGTAGCAAAAATATATACTATATAGAAGTGGGTCCTGTCTGCTTTTGCTAAGTTGAAAAGATAGCCCATAAAGGCTTTGAAAGTGTATTCAACTTAATTAAGTGGAAGACCTCTCGTAACCCTAAACAATAGATATTCAACCTATGAAACCGACCATGCATCAAAAAGAGTTGTTCTACCGTCGGAAAGGAAACCTAATTTTTCTCCTACTCAAAACCATCATGGTGCATTGTGGTATACTAAACATATATACCACATTATTGGATGAGATGAAAGAAGACATAGATATAAATTGGAATTATTGGTGATCATCATCAAATTCTAAAAGCTTTTCTTTGACTATGTTTAGTCTAAAAGCTATAAAGCTTCCTTAACTTGAGTATGAGGTTTGCCCCCCTTAAACAACTTATACAAAATATGGTTCAATTGGATTTATCGGTGTATAAAGATTCCATATGTTCAACGTCAAAAAATAAAACGCATGGCATGATTGCAGAGATAGGTTTCCCATGCCTAGCCATGGTACAAAAATTAAAGGAGAAAATGAAAGAAAGAACAAATCAATTGTGTAAAGGCTTGCTAGCTAATTTGTTTGTGCATAATTTGCTTGAGATCGATGACAAGGGCAAATATTAATTAAGCAGAAGTAGTATTCTTCTAGTCAATTGACTTAAATCGCCGGACTGAATAAATCAAGAGAAAACTACAAACAAGATTAAACAATCATTTCCCTAAATCACAATATTTAGCTCACATCTTCACAACTTAGTTAAAATTATTGTAAAACAATTTTAATTAGATGAAGATAGCTAATTAATGAACCCAATGTCATATAATTTATTTTCAGTCGCCATGGCCTTTCAGTGTTTGTGAAGCTTTTCTATTCTATTAATCTCAAATGGCAAAATGCTAAAACTGGGGTACTTTAGCATCTGAAGAAGATTGACATTCCATTATAAAATCAGCAATATGAGGAGTAGCCTAACATGTTATAAAGCCTTGCAAGGTTTCTTATTTCATCTATGTGGGACTCTTTTACCTTCATATCCTCACACAACTCCTCACGTGTGGTGAATTTTCAAGCTAAACACGTGGGTAACACAAATTAGGTGACTTGGAGCAAGTTTGGCCATTGAGTTTCACACGTGGGCCAACCTAGCTGCTCTGATACCATGAAGAAAGTTGAAATTCTACCATAAAACCAATTGGCAATACGAAAAGTAGTCCAACCTCTTATAAGCCCTTGCAAGGTTTCTTCTTTCATTGATGTATGACTCTTTTCTTAACATCCATAGATGAACTCAAGAATTGCAAATGTAAAGGAAGCAAAAAAGCTTAAGGAATAAGAAAACTATTCTCAATTGTATTTCTCTACCTAGAAACAGTTATCACGTACAATAATAGAAAAGGAGGGAAATATTTTTTATACAAGTGAATTGAAAACCTCTAGCTTAACCCATACTCCAATGCACGTGTGGCAATGCTGACATGGCAATGTAATATGCTAATATTACATGCTTATACCTCCCTCAATCTTAACTAGGGTAGCCAAGCCTAAGATTGAAACAGTGTTTAAGAAAATCAGGACCATGAAGTTCTTTGGTAAGAACATCAGCTACTTGATCTTGAGTTGGGATATACTGCACAACCAAATCACCCTTATGCACTCGTTCTCAAATAAAGTGAACATCCGTTTCCAAATGCTTAATATGAGAATGTTGAACCAGATTTAGACTTAAGGCAATCACAGATTAATTATCACATTATATGATAGGAGGTATAGACAAGAACTTATGAAGATCTTTGAGTATCAGCCGAATTCATGCTATATCCGCAGTTGTATGTGCCAAAGCTCTATATTCAGCCTCAGTAGAGCTCCTGGACACCGATGCTTGCTTTTTAGATTGCCAAGAGATAGGATTATCCCCCAAGTACACAACATAGCCAGTGATAGATCTTCTAGTATTCAAATCTGCTGCCCAGTCAGAATCACTATAGGCAGCGAGAGATAATTAATGAGAAGCTGAAGTAAAAGTCAATCCACACTGAGTGTCCCTTGTAAGAATCTCAGGATACCATCTTAACATCCATGGATGAACTCAAGAATTGCAGACGTAAAGGAAGTAGAAAAGCTTAAGAAAGAAGAAAACTATTCTCAATTGTATTTCTCTCTCTAGAAACAATTATTTCAATACCGACTTACTTAATAGAAAAGGAGGGATATGCTATTTATACAAGTGAATTGAAAACCTCTAGCTTAACCCATACGCCACTGCATATGTGGCAATGCAGACATGGCAATCTAATCTCCTAATATTACATGCTTATCTAATATCTTTTACCTTCACATTCGATCCAAATTTTGGAATTAATATTACATTTAATTTTTTAATCTTCTTTGCAGAAATTAGACAGTGTATGGTAGCGTAGCTAGGGCTAGACCTAAAAGCCTCGCCGTTGCCCGATTCATGCATAGTCGGAAAGCCAGATTGTTTTCTAGTGCAAGGACCATTCCAAAAGCAGAAGAGCTAATTAACCCTAGAGCCCAGAGGTAGAAGACAAAGATTGCATTTGGTTTTCAGTCACTCAAATTCAGTGTTTGTGGGCCTCAAAGTTTAGCTCTCCAGTCACAAGAAAAAGAAACAACAATAGTTTTTCAACACGTAGCCGGTAGCCCTAATAAATTAACCGACAAATAGAATAATATGTTCGTGTTTATTGCATGTTAATTGGCATCCGATTCCAGCATTTCTTGTTTAGGTTGAGCACCAGATGCTACATACTGTCAAACAAGTACCGACATTATATATATATTTTGATTCTATTGTCGTCTTTGGTATGAATTTTCCATTTTTGTAATTGCCCTACTACTGTGGGTTTGTTTTTCTATATAATTCATACAGGATATAGTTAGATATTTTGCTCTTTCATGTGATCTTCCTTTACCCGACTATACATGTGTGTACTTCAAGGTTTTAAAAAGTGTTGGATGCTAGTCGGGCGGCTGACAAGAGCTTAGGGTTTAGAAGCCTAGGTGAGTTTAATTTTAATTAAATCTATTATAAAATAAGAAAAACATATAAATAAGTGGTTACAAATTGTATGTATTCAAAGTTACTTACAAGAAAGAAAGTTCGGAGTTATTTTACAAGAAAATTATCTTCAAAAATCTTATGTAAAAACTTTGAACTGCTGAGGACCGCCTAGAGGCTTCACCGATTTTGTAAACGGCTAGGCCCTAATTGGCGCCCCTGGCCTTTGCTTAGTGCCTAGACGACCTTCTAAGCCTGTTTTTAGGATAGTGGTGTGCTTATATTCTACTGTATAATACACAGATAATTAATGTCAATTATAGTATTATTTTTTTCCTCCTTTATGTTCTTCTTTTCCTTTTTTTACCTTAAAAACTCACATTATACACTGTTTTATCAATTACAAATTCACGTATCATATAAATTGAGAGACTTCATATATTATTGTATATGTAGTTCAAACTTAATAATAGTGTGTAGAAATGAGCGAACACGAGTGGTTAATATGTTTGTTAGAGTTGGTTATGATTGGTTGAGCAATATTGTAAGAGAATATAAAAGCTCTTTTTAATCAATTTTTTAATCTTCACTTGCGAAAATTCATTTAACATCTAAATGTACAACTCGACCTCTTTTATCGGTATAGTATTGTGCTCGCTTAATCACACAAGGATGTGAGGAGATCTCAAGTAAGTGATTCTTTTGGCCGGTTTTGACTAGGAAATAACGTGCTAAATTAATAATTTACTAAATTTATAAGATAATACATTATAAAAATTCATATGAGTCTCACGCATATATAAATTAATAATTCTCTATTATTATGCCTTTTTTATTTATGTAGAGTTTTTGGTTTGTTAAATGTTCATGAAATGATGAGATAATGTAGTACATTGATGATTGAACAATGGACAATCTATTTTTGAGAAAAAAAAAAGAGTAGATTCATGCATTTTATTTGATTAAACAAATACATAAAATTGTTATTTTGTAAAACGAGAAACTAAATACACAATATTTAATATTTGTTAAATTAATAAATTTACCCAGGGTGAGGGAGGTGGCAATGGACTAGCAAATTAATAAATTTATCTTAGTTTCAAAGTTATTAATTTACAGAAATTTAACTGTATCTGCATTAAACTGTGATTAGCATAAAGCTCACTGACAGATTCACTGTTACAATCTCCAAAGCATTATCTCATCCACTACCACTATATATGTTAGTGCAAAATCCTCTAAAAACAATTACCACTGCCACTATCTTCCCTATCTTCTCCTTAGAAAGTTTGCAGACCGCCATTTTTAAAGGCTAACTATTTCATCCACTTGCTGGTAAAAGCTGAGTTGCAAAAGTGCCCAAAGCTAGTAAACTTTATTGCTTTTTGCACACGAGTGGTCCCTGTATTATCGGAAAATAATCGATCACGTGCTTTTGGGATTTTCCATATTTTCCCCTCATTATCAAATTATATTCAATTGCACCCTTCAGGCCTTTGCCAAAAAATGGTCCATGCATCGATTTACTGGCAAATTATTCAGCTGGTGGCTCGCTGGCTCTGAATATTATGCTAATTTAACCCTAATCCCTTGCCAACCAATACTTCATTTTCTAAGTTGGAGAAATTTTTCATGTCGCCGAAAGCACAGTCTGGCACACTAAGTATTATAATGTAAATGGTTAAAAAAAATTTGTTTCGAGTATCAAACTGCTTGTATTATGAAACTTGATGTACCGGATCGTGTTTCCGGCACAACTAAAATTTCATCTTCAAGTTGAACAATTGCAATTTTTATTGGCAAAGTTGTAATCATTACTAATACAACTCTCTATCGGGCGCCATGGATTAAAGTCGTATGAATTACTGGTAAAGTTGGAACTAATTAAGACCATAATCTACTAATACACAGCGTGATTTAAGAACATTTTGTCTCCTAATCATAACATAAGCTCTCACCTTTTTTGTGTCCAAAGTGATCATCTTTATACAGGTAACCTCTTTAGTTTATTTATAATCTTTTGGCTTAGAGAGATTTAAACCAGCATTAGTAATGAATACAAGTTTTTTTTTTTTTTTTGTCTGGACAAATAATAAGATATTTATAAAGATAATGTTATGACATGTTAATCCGCCCACTATAATGATATGTCATTGCAATAGATCGTCACAACTTAGTATCAAACTCATAAAATCTGCTTAACTAATTAAAGTGGAGATGTAGACTAGAAACAGGTTTTTTTTTTTTGTACAAATGATATTTTACACTAAACTCATCTAACTAAAAGCAGGGAAATTCAAATTTAAGTAGAGATATTGTTCTAACCAACTTACATAACTTGAAGTTTACATACCATAAACTAGTAAAAATAAACTTGGCTAAATCCAAATTTACATACTATAGAAACTAGTAAAACTAACACAATATAAAAAATGGATCAATTTAAGCACTCAAAGCCAATGAACTTGAGCACGTGTAAAAGGAATGGCCATTCATGATTTCTAGTCCAAATATATATAGTTTTCTAATTATGATGATCATCCGTGAATTGGCATATACCACTCTTCACGGAACAAAAATAGTTGTTACTATAATTATCTTTTTGGTGAGTAAAATGATGTCGATTATAATTCTTGACCCTACCAATAACTTTTCACTCAAGAAAGATGTGTTTTTCCTTGTAATGTAATGAATCAAATCATGTTAGCCAACGTTGGTTGAGTTGGTAAGCATCGTTCTCTTTGTTAGACTAAGGCCCGCTGTCAGCAATTTCTCTTGGTAGGCGATTTGCAAAAATAAAAAAAGAAGCTAAGACCCTTCTGTAGGTCCTCAAAGAGACTTATAGTATGCCCTAATCCTGAGATGGGATAGCCTCCCCTCCCTCTAAACTTTTATCAAACAAAAACAAAAGAATCAAAGCATAGTAAAGTTGAAGTTAAACGAACCTTAGACAAAGGGTTTTCCAATTTCAAAACAACCTTTTTTAACTTGTAATCAAAGCTCGAACTTTACCCATCTTATCGCCCCTTTTTCTTTGCATTCAAACAAAACTTCGTGCGCGAATAATTGAATGAACTGTAACCTCAAGTTAAAGAAAGAATGGTTTAGATCAGGGTGAATTACGTACGTGATGCGTTTGAACAAGTACTTTGAGATAGTCAAAATTCGGCTGTCTATACACCATTAGATTAGCGTTTTCAAGCCAAGTTTTCGATTTCTTATGTAAGGAAAAATAACTCCTAACTTAATTAAGACGGATTAATGAGATTTTATTCATTACGCTTCTACAACAACAAAAATTTAGAGCGTGGCAAACAACCGCCGCCTTGGTGCGAGTAAAAAATACCCCGGAAAATAAGGTTATACACCGTTTTGAATTCGTATATCTTACAAGTCTATTGCTAACTATCGTCTATTACTATTTAAAGTTACAGCCCATCTACCGTTATTATATACAGAGGATACACTTTTTTTGTTACTTACTTCTGCATGTATTTCTCCTTACACATGTACCAACTCCCACACGTGCGTCAGAACTCGGTCAATTGGTAGTCCGGCGACGGCGGCATCGACGGCGGAGACCGTAACTTTTGAAAATACTCCCTCACGCTGACTCCGCCTCGAGCCGTGGCTTTCTCCGTTAAATCACCATCCTCCCGCGACGGAATGCACGGTGGCCGCAAAACCTCAGTCAGCAGGTCCCACCGGACCCCGCGAAAGAACTCATGCTCCTTGATCTCGCACGCGCCCCGGTGGTACCCCAGCCGCTTTGTGGGGTCCTTGTTTAGCAGCCGATCGATCAAGTCCGTTAGAGCAGTCCGCTTCCCGATAAACTCCGGTGTCTTCGTCAGGATGTTCCGAAACGTCTCCTTCCGGTTCTTCCCCTTGAAAGGCGTCGTACCGTACAACGCCTCGTAAGTTAGAATTCCTAAGGCCCACCAGTCCACGGCGAACTCGTGGCCCTCCCCGCGCACTACCTCGGGGGACACGTACTCCTCCGTCCCGACAAACGAGTTCGCTCGCTCACCGTCCGAGAAACTCGGCTTCCGTCGACTCACCGGGCTGACTCGGGCCGACTTGGCCTTCTTCAGCCCCTTCCCACCGCCGCCGTTCTTGTGATTGTCGTTTATAATCGTGATCCAACGTGTCAGGTTCCGCCGGTGTTTGCGGCGGACCTCCGGGGCTTCGATTTCCGAAACGGCGTCGTTTGATTTGACGGTCCGGTGCTTGAGGCTTATCGAGAGGTCGAAGTCCGTCAGTGTCACGTGACCGGACTGTTGGATGAGTACATTTTCGGGCTTTAAATCTCGGTAGGCGATCCCCATGCTATGGAGGTGGTCGAGCGCGCAGACGATCTCCGCCAAGTAAAATCTGATCACGGCGGGGGAGAAAACGTGGTCGTTTTGGCGGTATCGGAGTACGTTGAGGTCGCCGCCAGGGCAGTAAGGGACAGCCCATCCCATGAACTCGTCGGACTCGAACGACCCCATGATGGAGGGTAGAAACGGGTGTGGGTTCGGGCTGGATAGTCTGGTCAGGACCTGGATTTCCCAACGGGCGCGGCGCTCGGCGTCTAGCTTGGAGCGGAGGGCGGACTTGTCGACGACTTTGAGAGCGAACGGGCGGCGGGCGGAGGGGTCGGATGACGGGTCGTGGACTAAGAAAACGGTGCCCATTGCTCCCTTGCCTAAGACTTTAAGGGCCCTGAGGTTTTCGAGATCAAGCTCCGGCGAGGTTTCGGATGGTGAGGGCAAGTCGTCCATGGCTGGTTCTAGAGAGAGTGAGGGAGAGGGAAGAGACAGCGGAAAGAGAGAGATGGTTTTGAGCGTTGGTTTTTGGCTTATATAAGGAGGGAAAGGGAAGGGATGGTGCGAACTTCGTTTCTTTTGTTTCGGTTTCTTTTTCTTTTTTTGTTTCGGGTTTTTCGCGTATTTTTGGCTAGTGATTGATTGATGTAGCTGTGTGTGTGTTTTTAATTTTTAATTTTAACTCTTTTTTGTGTTTTTTTCCAATCCAGAGGTTGAAATAGCATGCATAGGCAAGTGTAGTCAATTGCTGGTTTGAGCAAAGAGTGAGATGTCCATACACTTAAAATCAACTTTCCTTCTCTTAATTTAGACTAAAAATATCTACTTTACCATCGAAGTCTCAAGTTCGATTTTTCATTTCAAAACTTCTGTATAAATAAAAAAAATCACTCGAATTAAGAAAAAAAAAAACCTATAAATAACGTGCATAGTGGGTTTGCACGTACTTATACACTTATACGTAATACTTTTAAAGAAATTTCCGTTCACGTTTACTGAGTAAAAGATTCTATATTTGTCTTACAAAATCAGCTGTATAGTATTGTCCTTAACTTTCAATTTGACCATATCTGCGGTTCAAATGCAATGCTTAGTCTTTTTTCTGTGGAAAATAGAATAATTAGTGAGTTATAGTCACAAATCTAGTAACTCTTATTTGTAATTTAGGGTTTAATTGTAGAATTGAAAATATTGAATCAAAATCGTTAAAGATTTGTAGAGTAATATGCCTTCATCAAAGGTTGAGTGAGAACAAAATAAGTAGAAAATCCAGCTATAGTTCTCACCAAAAAGAAAAGAAAAAAGAATCCAACTCTAGTAACCTATAGACTCAACCTTTTTCTTTTTCGAAAAGCATTTGTACAAATACACTTGGATTTTTCTGTTCATCCATTACTTTATAAATCTACAAGTTTCCTGTTGTTGATTCAGTAGGGTTGTTATTAAACCACTATGGGGTGACTCAAAGATTTGGAATGAATTTCAGGTTCATATTTTCTATGTTATTGGGTTCAATTTCTAGCACAGTTGAATCACACAATAATCATGAGCAGAGAGATGATGAAATGTCGTTATGAGTTTTTTCAACCCCCGAAAAGGTGGACTGCAGTGACAAAGCGGCCACAACTTGAGCCCTTTTTTGTTAAAACAAAATATGGTGGTTCTTAAATTTGTTACTAAAATAACAAATTAATTTTAGCGAACTCGCACCAACTCATGAGTTTGGTAATGTACTAGCTAAGGAAATAGAGTGGGGTAGATATGTATAAGTACCTGTATCAATATTCATTTATTCGTTAGTGGAAATGTATGGAAATATTTTAAAAAAAGGGGTCAACAAATAAGACATCATAATGCTTGATATTTGTAAATAAATAAAAAGAAAAAATATATATATAACGAATTATTATTGGTACTTAAATATCTCGTTTTTTTACTACAAACTTTTTATAAGTAAAAGTAATGCATTTATAAGGAGTACAGTGAAAATTTTAAAACGCTAATAACAATTTCTTATAAATTATTTTAAATTCAATAGAAATGTTATAGTACCTTTGTTGGTTAACTTGGTTTGTTTCGTAGCACATCACGAGACCAACATTCGTATTACATGTGGCACGAAGTTGTATCAGCAGTGCGCTGATCCCGTTTTAGTCTTTTTCTCTTTTTTTTCATCTGGTGAACATCCCGTTTTAGTCCTTATCACGCATTTTCTGTTGTTTTAACGTAACTGACATAATTGTTTCATGCATGCAACACCGCAACTTAAATTAATAACTGTGAAGCAAAATTTTTATTCAGTCCATAAGATACAAATTATTTTGAAACATCTTTATAATAATTAAGTCATGCTTTGCACGTAGGTTCCTACATAGTGCGTAGGATTTCAGAGGGGGCCAACTTAGGTACTAAATATCATCTAATTTGGGCTGTAATTATTTATATATAAATAATTGCACTTGGTGCTTTTACCATTACAGATATAACAATTATACTTGAGGAGAGATTTTAAGTGTGTCAAGAACATAATCTGGTACATCAAGTGTCATAATACAAGTGGTTGAATATTTAAAAAATGAAATTTTCCAACAATTTGTATTATGATATATGATCTATTGAGCTGTGTTCTCGGCACATTTAAAAATTTCTACAAATTTCGGTGTCTTGATGTATTGAGTTGGTTAAGTGGATGGGAGCTTCTCCAAGAAAACAAAAGAAATGAGGACACACGTGTAAGACAAAAACAAGAAAATGCATAGAGCCAAACGAAATGACAAAGAAAACTGTTTGAGCGTAGGGTTCTCACATGGGAGCTGCCATGATCTAAGGAAAAATCTCAACGTGCACTGTATTCTTTGTTATAAGCTTCCATGGTTTGTTGTTGGAATGTGATCTGTCGCCACCTTCCTATTCTCTTATTCATTGTATTAATGCTACATTCTTTATACTTTATTTTAGGCAGAGTACTAAAACACTGGTTAGTAACTTAATACGGCGCTAACCAATAATCTATATATTTTCACAAAACAATCTCACGATTTGAACATCTCATTTTTTTGTCTTCAATCTTAGATCATTCTTGCAAAAATTTGACTCAATTTGGAAATATCATGATTGGTTTAGATTATATAAATATTATATGAGTGACTCATACGACTGATTAGCGTCATGTTGAGTTAATAGCTGATCAACGCTTAATCTATATATCCGATTATTTTATGTATAGATATATTCTCCACTTTATTAAATTCATCGAGATTTAACTTTACTCGATTTAAAAAATAAAAATTATTCTCTCTTAAATTATGTTATTTTCATTTTTAATTAAAGTGACCATGTGTGCTGCACTACCAATTAGTATTAGATAAGATGAATACCCTTCTTAATTAGTTAGCCAACAGATAATGATTTGCTTAATTAGAATAAGTTTGATCAAATTTAGGGAAATGTCGTATGTCGCGTTAAGCTGGGTCCATAGATTAAGGACTGCCCTTTATGAACTTTGGCTATATTACTCACAAGTGAAGCTAAACCCTTGTCTTTTATGTTGTTCATATTTCTTTGGGGGGCCTTAAATGCGATGTTCATAGGAGTGTCACATAATCTAAGGGTATATAGAGAGACAATGCGCACGACATGTAGATAGGGACAATGTGTTGTGTGTTTGCTTTCACCGGTGGTTCTATTTAAAAAAGGTATTTACCTTTGGGTGAGGGAAAGAATACATATGCGTCACTGCGTCAGTCCATGACCAGTCTAAGAGGGAGTTGGATGAACTGGAGTGAGTTAAACCTAGACTTACAAGGATTCTTATATTTATTAGAAAAGTTAAAAAGTACGCATATAATTATGCACGAAGAGTAACAAACTGACTAACAAATCAATTACAACGAATATAATTTTATTAATTGATGAAATAAAGATTGTCATGACGGCTACAAACTAGAGGACTACTATAATTTAATTATGTTTAGTATTTATTATAGGACTTATTTGGAGTTTCATTACAATTTGATAGACAGTTAGGGTTTTAAATATTTGACCATCATTGGATTGGATGAGGTTAATGACATGGTAAGTTGATGAAGCAACTAGTTAGACGACATGGAGGTGCATGACATTCTCCAATAGAACCACTCAACCAAAATCTCCTACCTAAATTATCTATTTACTACTTTGAGTATATACTTCAGCTCATTGTGCATTTGCATACCTCAAACATATAGAAAAACGTACTGTCTGTCAATGAAATATACATAATATTGGACACGATGAAAAAAAATCTTGAACGTTGCCTTATTTTGTGCAACCAAATTTAAATTTCATCGGGCAAAGAAAGTTTGTCCAACAAAATTTGGTTCGTCGGGAAAATAGTATTTTATGGTAGTGATGTATGATTTCTATGACAATTACGTCATGGACAATGCAGTTTTGCTGGCATGATATAGGAACCATATATAAGGTTAACCCTTCAAGATCTTTTAGCAGGCTGAAGGGGGTGGGGGTGTGTTTGTGTGGGGTGATGTGTTTGCTTGTGTTGTGATAGAGAAGGAGAAATTATGATGTGATTTTGATGTTAAGCCATCGCCAACAATAAACAAGGAATTCTTTGGAAAAAGGATCACCTAAAACCTACCCCGTGTATTCCAACTTTAGGTTACACAAAATCTTTGTTCACTGTTTTCTTTTAGGGTTTATCTTTTGAGTCAATATATGTTGGGAACACTATAGCCCCACCCAGAATTGTTTAAAATCTCCCTTATAAATTCCACCTTTGAAGTTTCATTAGATGTGTTCCTGTCTGCCATCATTTGGTGGGAGAAAATGCAACTTCCACCTAAGCTCAAAAGTGAAAGGAAATAAGAGAAACTACTAATTATATTCCTCCACCCATGTCAAAGTTTGGAACATAGATAACTTTAAAGAAAATAGCTTTTCATACTCGATGATGCCCTTGTCGGCCATGATTCCACCATCAAAAGAAACCCATTACCTTTATTCATTTGAAAAACCTTGTAGAGAGTTTATACATAGACAAGAATTCTTAATTGCTTTTGTGATTGATTTAAGTAATCAAATGTAAAATACAAGAAGCAGGGGACTGGTAAGAGCTAGACCATTACCTAACTATTTGCGTGTGCATGAATTAACATTACAGTATGTATTACACACACAAGTGTGTGTGTGTGTGTGTGTGTGTGTGTGTATGTTATATATATTAGTCATATTATAGCATAGATGAACAGTATGATATCTTACATACAAAACTCATAAAATCACCATTCAACAAATAAATTAAATTGATAATTTCACAACATGGCATATTATGTCTCACTTCTAGCTAGCCTATGAAAGAATGAAGTTTTTATGGTTCTTTTGTTTTCTATTTTGTAAAAGGAGTTTTGGGCACACTAGAATTAAAAATTCACGAATATTAATCTTTAAATTCGTCACAATACAAAGTAATGGTTATTTAGTGTAATACCATTAGAACTCTTATCTCTTATCTTCCACTCAAACACCTTTATTACTTTGGACAGAAGTTTTAATGAGGTTGCTCAAAAGGACCATTGTTCTACATTATTGTGACAAGTTCATGGACCAATACTAACAGATTTTTTTGTTCAGAAACCAAAACTCTAATTGGATCAAAATTTAGGAATTGTTACTCCAATTTCCTCTTATTTAAAAACATATATTCTGTTTTATTTGTTACACCAAATGATTGCACAACTCCTCGATCGTGAAGGGACCCCCAAACAAAGCATCTGCAACAACTAATGTTACAATTTGTTAATTTAGTTGGTATTCAAACTCCAAAAACTATTTTGGCTACCCATTTTAACTTAGCATCTCCAACAACACTAGCCATTTTGACTAATTATAGATATTTTTTTTAGTTTAATAACGTGGGAGGTAGTGGAGATCGGGGGCAAAGGATGAAGAGTGCAAGG
This sequence comes from Pyrus communis, assembly GCF_963583255.1. Taxonomy (NCBI): domain Eukaryota; kingdom Viridiplantae; phylum Streptophyta; class Magnoliopsida; order Rosales; family Rosaceae; genus Pyrus; species Pyrus communis. The sequence goes on along the minus strand of NC_084810.1, from coordinate 25,703,722 downwards.
AATAGCTATTTAATTTAACTTGAGGTATAACTAGTTTCTCAGAACAAGGTTTTTGGGTTTTTTGAGTTCAAATAGCTGTGCAAAGTGATATAACTAATCTCTTGAAGATGCTTAAGAAGGTTCATAAAATTTGTGTTCAAGCTAATTCATACATAGACATAGTGGACCTGTGCTCGATCAACTGTCAGAAAATGAGAAAAGCACTGAAATATGGTACGGTTATTTTGCATGCTTTCTCATGGGGCATGACGATTCTGCAACAATATATCTGTTGTGTGCAGCTAGTTGCATCCAACTCCTATGCTTGGGCATTTTCATGATGGACAAAGACGATATCGATAGTTTTAGTACGTTTGTGCCACCCCACTCTCAATACTGGAAAAAGGGGGAAGCTAGCTGATCACTCTGCTTTTGGTAGCCTTTTTTCTTTCTCTACTTTTTTTGTTTTTTGGGTATTTAATTATTATGGTTATTATTGTGGAGGTTGATAACATGAATGAATTCAAGTAGAATATCATTACAAACGATTAGGAAACATTGCCAATGGAGTAGAGAATGTGTCTACGGCTGGTTTGGGAAGTGATTTTAAATGAATAAAAATTTTTTTAGAGAAAATATTTTGGAACTAACCCATAGTAAAAATGCTAGTTAATCATGAAAAAACATTTTAAGTGTTTTGTGGAGGAAGGACATAACTTATGCTTCTTGCAGAAAGCACCACAAGTAGTTCTTTGGTAACCGAAAAATATTTTCTCTAAAACCATTTTCAGTCATTTAAAAGCACTTTCTAGACGAGCCCTACATGTTATCTTAATTATAATCATGTTATCCTAATTTCTTTTCCTTTTTTTTTTTCCAATTATTAAAGAAGCAATGGCATTATGATTATTGTTATAATTATTTTTAGTTTGATGATTAAGTAGTAGCTAGTATAAGATTATAACCTTTTGATTATACTAATAACAATTTGTATAAAATAATTATATATACCGAGGTGACTTAGGAAAGGTAGGCATGTATAAGTGATTCGAATTTCCTTCTAATAAGGAAATAATAAGTTTGCATTGTTATTTGAATCTGCAATGCTTCCTTTCATCAACTTGATCTGTTAATTATACTGTTAATTTTTTATTGGTAAGATTTTGTTTTGAAGCGCAAGTAATGCAATATGTCATAAAATTCATGTATTCCAAACCTTGCATCTAAACGTGTCGAGGAACATAACCACTACTAATTAATTTTGGATCAGTTATAATGTGCGTTACGTACGTAACTCTACATATATTTTATATATTTTAATCCTTTTAGGGACATATTGAAGAAAGTTGAGGTTTTATCATATTATGAATGTAAGATTCATTCTCAACACACACCAGTATGTACCTTAGGTGTGACGAATTCTCAAGCCTAACACGTGGACAACACAAACAGGGTGACATAGAGAAAGTGTGACCTTGGGCTGCACACATGGGACAACTTGCTCTGATACTAAGAAGAAAGTTGAGGTTCCACCATAAAACCAATTAACAATATGAGGAGTAACCCAACTTACTTATAAGTCCATGCAAGGTTCCTCCTCCCATCAATGTGAGTTTATTCTCAACACATACTTATACTCAACACACAAGATATAAGCAGAAATCCTGCTATGATTGTGAGGATTATAAGAATATCAAAGCTAGTGATCCAAGTGGTGATCCATGTGAACAATAGTCAAGATTGTGCCACATGTCAATAGATAAGGAAGGTTGTTATATAAAGGTCGTTAGGATTGTAATTTGTCGAAATGAGGAGGTTACACATTGTGTTAGCTTAACTAGCAAGCTTCGTAATGGTATAGTATATAAGACCCTTTATAAAAACAGTTACTTGATAATCAAGAAAGTACAATTCACAAAACTCTCAAGCTCTCTCTAAATTCTTTTGCATTTTCTGCTGCATTTCTTCAGTTATCACATGGTATCCTCACCAAGAAACCATCCGGCGCTTCCGCATTCTCATTGAAACCTCTTTTCTCTTCTCTTCTCAACCCTCAAGTTTGTACAACTTCTGAGATAAAGCAAGGGACAATCATCAAATTAATTAGCTCATGTTCTAAAGTAGTATGTATTCAGTTTGATTCCCTTGCTTAGTACCAACTCAGTCATGTACTTGGTCAGTTGGTTGTGCAATCCGCAAGAAGGGGGTCTAAAGTCCATGAAACCTTGAACATGCATGCTTACACTTTCTTTGATGCTACAAAAGTTGACATTGTCCAAAATTTAGTTACATGTTCTGTGGTGCAGCTTGTTCTAGTATCCCCCTCGTTTTTCACTTTAATACAAAAGTACCATTGTCATTGTCTTTTGTAGGAGAAGAACTTGCATAGCATAGCTAACTGTAACGTTGACGCTTATTATTTATCTAAAGTACTTGTTTCATTGTCACGGTATACATATACTATACAAGTCATTCTTCTTTTGTAAGTGATGAAATTACGTTTAATTAACATTTTTTTCAATGGGCTAATCTTTAAAGCCCCAAAAGAGCCACACTATCTCGCTCGGTTTGGCTCAAAAATATAAGCCACTTAAGAAAGCCCAACCAACTACACACGACATGTTCAAAACGGACTTCTCTAGTTGATATGTTCCAAGTGACGATATATTCGCAAGTGGTTCTTTACCATAATAGTAGAAAGGTGTTGAACTCTTGTATGACGATGTGGATTTGAACTCCGTCGGTGGTTATTCTAACAAAATCTATCATTTGAAATAAAAAAAATTAAAAAAAACAAATAAGAAAATTTCTATTTTAAAATCTCATTCAATACACATATTAGAAAGAAAAATATTATTAGACTAAAAATTAATTGGTATATATATTATGTATAGTTAGAAGAACAGAAATCAATTGCATAGTTCGTTGATACGTTAAGCGGACATATATATGAGTAATGCTATTCATATCATGTTTTTATACCACATTTCTATACCATCTTAGATGACATCTAATGTGGACAGCCACATCATTTAAAAAATTTGCAAAGCCCAAGGAAATGAATAAGAAAAACTCCTCGTATACCACAATCATCATTTAATTAACTATTTTTTCTTAATTATTAGTTTACTAAACAATGAACTAAATTTAAAAATCTGATTAATTCAAATGATGTGACTGTTCACATAAAAATGCCACCTAAGGTGGTATGAAAATGTGGTACGAAAATGTGGTACAAAAATATGGTATGAATAACATTACTCTTTTATTTATGAAGCTTGGAAGGGAACAATGATTTCTTACGATGTTCATACATGTAAGCTAATTAAACCATTATCTATGTGCTATCACACTAATATATAGGAAATTACAGATCGAACTAACTAATAATGATGGACTTCTTCTCCCAAAAAAACCATTGTATATGAAAAAAATGCACGGTTCTCCCAAAAAAAGGGGATGCCCATGCATGCAAATGTGGAGTAGCTTGATGATAGGGACGATCGTGATTTTGATACGGAGCTGACGCTTCTAACTATGATGAATTGGCTTGTGTGCTATAGCTATGGCTTTTCTTTTTTTGTTGAAGACTCAGTCCCCGTCTCCAATTCATCTTCCTGGCCTTGTCCATAACAATTTGTCCACATTAATTTGTCTGTCACGGCACCCAGAGCTACAAAATGCACGCAACGAACTGCAATATCGCATCAGCAATAGGTTAATATTCATTGATAATTATCATTGTTAGTATCACGCACATTTTAGGTAGACAATTTATGTATTATCATCACGCTTTAGCTCTTTTTTTTTCTTTTTTCAAGCAGAAACTTTATTAACTTCCATGTATTAATTATGCATATCAAGGAAAACATTTGTTGCATCAATTTCCCCATATTTTCTCAGCAACCAAACACAACAATCATTCAATCATCACTTTACATTACTTTCAAACAACACAATCTTCCCTCAACATTTCTCAGAATCTAATATGAGGGATAATATATAAAGGGGCGGAGCCATAGCTATATGGTCAATGGCGCCGGCATGGAATATTACCTCATGGTTAAGCAATTATCGTTTCAACATCCTCCAATTAAAACCTTAACTCCTCCACATACATAGGTTTGAATTTATGTGAGAGTTCAAAGAAAAAAATATCTAAAACATATTTGTGTATTTACCCATTAATTTTCATTTAGCTAAAGAACTAAATAAATAATAAAAGCATCAGTAACTCTGAAAGACGCAATTACAATTGCACTTACGTACCTATACATATAAATGTTGTCTTTCTCACCAAGGATCTTCTTACAGTAGTTACATCTATCCAGGAAGTTTCCAATATGTCCTCGATCGTTCTCCTTCTTCATATAGGGTGACGGCAATGTCAAAATTGCCAACTGAGGCACATCATCGTCTTCGATGAGAATCTTAGCTGGATAGCGTGGTGGCTTCATCTTCATCCGCAGCTCCGGTGGCGGCAACGGCTCATTGAGCACATTCATGTCGTCAAAGCTAGTAGAGGAACGAACCAATCGCAAGCGTTTCCCTGGCATATTGGTGGAATTTAGTTTTTGGTTTAGACAGAGAGAAATACACTAGGGTTTTGGCTTTTTAGTCTATGAAAATGATTGCTCTGGGGAGTTTGGTATTCGAAATGGGATATTGGGAAGTATATATAATTGTTGAAGGTTAGTTTGATTCAAGCTTCTTTCTTGTTATTGACCAAAAAAAAAGCTTCTCTCATGTTTTAATTTTAGATTGTTTAGGTGTCAAGTTGACTAGCAACGACTAGTTTTTCAAATTGTGCTTTGTCTGTTGTGTAAGACCAAGTCAGGACACTTGTATGTCTTAAATTAGGGGTGAGGTTAAGGTCTGGATGAACAAGCACGGCTGTGATCTCATAGGCAATGTACCTGAGATTGCAAGTATATGAAAGGTGTCTGTAATGGGTCAAACTTCAGATATATGAAATATAGAAGAGCTGCTCCGTTTTGTTCTCTTGTTCTCTGTGAATCTCATTGAAATTTTCTGTTTTTCTTATGTAAAGCACATATCTGATGTTTGTTCCAATAACATTTAAAGTACTTTTGGAACTCAAAATCAATTTCATTAAAAACGTTTTCAATCATTTTAAAAACACTTCTAAACAAGTCCTATAAAACATATTATCAAGGGTTAATTTGTACATTATTCCTGGTTCATATACAGTTTCTAGAACATTTAAATTGGAAACGTAAGTTTTATTTATGCATGCTCCTACACTCCCAGTTGAGTTGAAATGATTATGGTCACTCCATAAAATAAAACAAATTTCATATGCTCAAGTTGAATCAATCGATGAGAAAGTCAAATTTGAGAAGATTTCTTACTCCCTCCCATCTAGGATCCTTTATTAACTATCATACTAGTATGAGATGTGCTAATGAGACTATTTTAAAAGTAGAACTCTCTCAAAAGTGAGACTCGCTACAGACTGTCCCCTTATAAATGTTTTTAGCACAATATATTATAGTGTTGGCACAAGAATTGATGTTAAACTGTAAGGTAACAGAAAGTTCATGAAGAGTCCTCTTAGCATTTCTCTACTAATATTACATATTCCTTTTATTTTAGGGAAGTGTTATTGGCATTAAAAAAATCTCATTCTACACTCCGTGTATTTTTCTTTCCAAATATAGAAAGTTTGGAGTGTAAAATGAGATTTTTGAAGTGTCAATAACAATTCCCTTATTTTAAAACATATGATTATAATAAGCTCCTAATTAGGTTGCAGAAAGCAAGACAGTGTCATGCACATGCTATATATATTGATATCCCATTAGTTCAATTAGATGATATTTTTAATTTTTAATCTTTTACTTGTTATCGATATTGTGAAGTTCCCATAACTTACGAGGGCTTGTCGAGGGCATGCAACTGGCTCTCATTAATGAGCTGTTCTTTTTCATATAATACTGTAAACATAAAATTAATCTATTGAAATGCACCAATATTTGCTATTGGGTACCTTTTCTTTTTGAAACACAATTTGATCAACTGGGTGCTTGTTTTGTCATGTGGTTCATACTCTATGGCCTATAGCACTTTCCTTTCCTGTCCATATTAGTAGACACAATAGTTCATATCTGCATCAAATTGTTGTTTGAATCATTGAGAAGCTCATGTACTAGTACATTAATTTTGATTTTGATTTATTTATATTACTTCTAGTTTAAAAAGTACTTTATGAAATCACCTTTCTTTATAAGTACTTTTTAGAAGATACCACTAAGAAGTGTTTCACAATGACGATACCTAGTCCCTTTAAAAGCACTATACGGATAAGTCATTAGTAAAACTTGTTTGGAAGTGTTTTTAAACTAATTGAAAGCGTTTTTGGTGAAAATATTTTTTAATTTCAGAAGTACTTGAAGTTCATTTTAAAAGAAGTACCAATTAAGTATACTTCTGTTATGAAACATTTCAAGTACTTTAACGAAATTCCCTTGCATTTCTATTAAGGATTGGTTAATCCAAAAACACTTTATCAAAAACGCTTTCAATCATAGTTAAATACTTTCAAATATTAAGTGCAAATTCAAACTTTTTTCCTCTCACAATGACTAGGCCTACTTATACAAATGGATGAATATATAGCTATAATATGCATGCATCAGATATACTTAATATACTATCGAAACAGAAACTAGATACGTGCTAATTTCGAACCTCTACTTCTTTTAGAACTTAGAAAATAATACACATACAACAAAGGAGCAGCCCAAAGCCCGCCCACTTCATAGCTTAGTTTATTGAGTTTTCACTGATTTTCTCAGAAAAAGAATGTCAATATTTTAGTTTTGAAAGCACAAAAGGTGCTGGCATTACCAACTTGAGGTGGTTAATGGAATTTCAAGAATGTTATGCATATAATCGATGTATACAGTTGGAAACAATAAAAAACATATAATATCTAAATCATCTGTCACCAATCTAGAAATATATGTCTACTACTTATGTTTTCCCCACTTTTGCGGCTCTGCAACCCTTCTTATCCAATATAGAGTGCGTGTATAATGCCACTTTTACCATGAACGTTTAGAGAGTACTCCTAGCTTCATGTATTGGCATGCATGTATGAACATTTATATATGGCTTTTTTAAATCTGCATGTGGATCCCTAGAAGCACAATTAGTGATAGTTACTTTCTCTTTTATTTTTAGTTTCGTCGAAACAATATTTACTTTCAAAATGGAGTAAAACAACTCATACGTAATAATAATTTTGTTTTGATTTGATATGATAGTTAGCTATTCAGATAGATGTTGTTAACAAGCTAAAATAATTATTTTACATTTCAAACTTTATATATTTAAACACAAAAATATACTTACAAAGAGTGCAAAACAAATTTTTTAAAGATCTAATAACATTTCTTCGTATATAGTTTTTCTTTGACAATTAACTGACATGCATGGTGATTTCAAGAAATTTATCCGTTATAAGTACTTTTGTCACATAAGTTTTCCTCTTTCTTATTTGTACAATATTGTATATATGGACCCCGAAACAATTGAGTATCGGCCAACTAGGAAGACTTTTGGATGAGAGATTTTTCAGTGTGACAGGTATATGAAATGGTACACCACGTGTCACTATACAAATGGTTGGATATGTGTGTTAAAAAGTTAATAACTTAAAAAATAAAATTTCTCACCACTTCTATAAAAACAAGTGGTAAGTACCATCTGTGTTCCTGTCACAATGAAAATTTTCTCATCTTGAGCCTGTCGAAGGGTCCCTACTAAGGTACATAAAATAACCTCACAACAAGTGATAACCAAGACACGTGGCTACTCCCATAACTAATGGGAGATTTTCCTCCAACTTAGAGGCTAATCACAATGCGACAAGTGACAACACTACATTAAGTGCATTCAATCTCACATTGCCAGTTAAAAAATCTCCTCCAACTTTGCCTCTATAAAAGGCTAACTTCTACTCCTTCCAAAAGCTTAACCGCATTTACTATTCACATACTAGATTATCACTAAACTCGCCCACATGATGCCATAAACATACTTTGCTAACTTAAGCATCGGAAAGTCTCTTAGGCCGGACGATACCACATCGGTGCCCTTCGATGCTTAGCCAACCTTTGATCGAAGTGCCCTTGTGAAGGTCCTTACATCACACTTTATGTTGACTACTTCCACCCAATTTTGTGCATCAACATTTGGCTCCATTAGTGGGAAGCGATACAAAGAGCACTTTGTCAGTTCTCTTTCAATATAAGAGAAATGTTCCTCTAGTCAATCTGATTTTGTGCATTAACTTATAGTACCGGTCCACTCGATTTTGTGCATCAACATTTCTATATAAAAGAAATTATTATATGATATATAACGTCACATGTTATTATTAATTCATGTATTAAAATATTGAAAAACTACCTATTCATATTGAGGTACGTAGTATAATAATTATATACACATACGCGAGTTGGTTACAATATGTTCCGGGGGTGATCTCACTCAAAAGTACAATTCAAATAGTAATGGCCCAGAACCCTAACTATATCATTACTCAGAAGACATTTTTACTTAACTTGAATACATTACTTATGTTAAGGATTAATTCACAAGTTTATTAAATCCACATGCTGGGAATGTGCATTCCATATTTGGAATTAATGAACTTTATATGCGATTACAACGAGTTAATTATTTTTTATATTGTCAATTAATTTTATTGTGGTAACATAACTTCATAGAAAAATTAATGAAAATGACTTTAAAATTTTGAGTTTTAACGATAAGGACAAAATAAAGGGTAAAGTGAATAGTACCAAGATTGACTTTTTAGTGTAAAAATGTGGTTTTTCGTTAAAGTGAACAATACCGGGAGCTTTTTGTTAAAGTTCCCTAACTTCATTTATAGTATCAGAGCAGTTACACAATGTGTTGAGCCAGTATGGAATGCACATTCCAGCATGTAAATTTAATAAATTTGTGAATTAATGAACTTTATATGTGCTTATAACGAGTTGAATTATTCTTTATACTGCCAATTAATTTTATTATGAAACTTTTTCATTAATGGTATCAGAGCAAGTTACCCTACATGTTGAGCCCAGCAACCCACATGCTCCTACATCACGTACTCAAAATGTCTACATGCTAGGCTTAAATGATATCACACATGAAGGAGTGTGTTGAGATCTCAACGCCTTATTTTCTCTATTAACTACCCAACATGTGAAGACAAATACCAAAAATATGATATTACCCTCACCATTCTTGAGAGTTGAATCTAAGGAGTCCAACCAAGTGAACCAAATAACACTACATCAATTTTTTTGTTGATATTGAAGGACATATGATCACCTTAAGGAAAAAAATATTATTCAATGAAAAAATAAGATTTGAGTTTGAGTCCAACCACCTCCAATTAATTCACATACCCAAAATGTAAAACTCAAACTTTAAGACTCAAAATATAAGAATATTGGTCTAAAGTTTTCGCATTGGAGGAGAAAATCAAAATACTCAAACCCACCACCTTTAAAATATTTTTACATTATGTTTGAGTCCATCAACACTTTATGCTTTTAAAGAGAGACCAATGAAGAAAAAATAAAGGTCAATGAAGGAAATATTTAGCAAGTAGATTGATCTTAGTGCAAGAGGAAAATTGCCTTTGTTGATGAATTGAAGAGGAGAATTGTTTATTGACTTGTGTAAAAAATTGAAATGATCATTAACTGAAATATAAGTTGTTATTGAGACTTTAAAAATCTCATTTTACACTTCTTATAAGTGCATTTTTTTTCTTCTAAATATATATAGAAAGTTTGAAGTGCAAAATGAGAATTTTAAATGCCAATAACAATTCCTTAAATTATTATTAACTTAAATCAAATCTCCTAAAACCTTAATTTAAAATTCTTATTAGTGTATTAATTCATCAATTGCAAGCACACAAGACTCCATGCTATCCCTAACCGGTTTATGCGAGAAAACAAAGGGCTTCCCAAAATAATATACTTCGCCTTTTCATCAAGTGCTTCATTTTCGAGGCAACACGAGCACTTTCCCGGCGTTTCCTCCCAACACCTGGAAACTCTCAATATTTTATATGGATCCTCGTTACCGTCTTTCCCCTAAAATGACATTATTTACTTGTTCATGTTCACCACAATGCCCCTGCAGCCTTCCAAGTCCAAATTCCAAGCCCAAAACAGTGGATGATCAATCCAATTTGTTTGGGTTCTGCGCATGTGCATGTTTTAACAAATTTTAAGATAACTTTATTTAAGCAGGTGCATGCATTACAATTTGCATCTAGATTCATAAGGATTTATAAATAGGAGAGATGGATCAATATTGTGGGATCTGTCAATACAAAATATCTTTGGATCGTTTGGATGGCAGTGACGATGAAATTCATGCATATATGCTGGCCTTGGTGTGCAGAAATAGAAGACTGAGGGCTTGGAACTTGGGAGGCAGCAGGGGCATTGTGGTGAACCGAAATCCTGGCTCCGGCCACCGTGTAACCTTCCTTCTTTTTCTAAATAATTCAACTTTGATTCATTAGATTTAGTAAACAATAATACTTGCTTCTCTATTAATAGGTAATTATACCATTAATGCAAACTTATCGATTTAGTTGTTGGAAAGTCCTTGAGAACCACCCCAACTGGTACCTTTCCAATGTCAAAGTCCTCTGATCTTGCAGGCTATTTTCATAAAACTACTACAATACAACTCCAAGTTAAGTGGGTTCCAACATATATCTTATCCATTCAACTAGTATCCACACAGAAACACAATTGAAGAGGAATAAAAAAATGAAAGCAAAAGAAAAAGTAAAGTTTCGACTTTGTTTTTTCTTGTTGATCATTGTTTCAACTTTGTTTTCTCAGAGAAATAAATGGAGCATTAAAAATTAGCTAAAAATAATGTAGCACTAAATGCAAATTAAGCACTGGAGGGCAGTATAGTAAAATCAAAAGATTAGATAGGTATCGTGGTCATACTATGGTCAAAGTTCCTTCTGGTTTTGTGTATCTTTGTGCAAGCATGCAAATGGGATAATTGGCTCGCCTGGCTGCAACTAAATTCAAACCAACGGCTCTCAATCGCATAAATATAGCAGATACGTGGCACACAGAACTTGAAACGCCTTGATGCTAAGTTATGCATCACCCTCTCTCTCTCTCTCTCTCTCTCTCTCTCTCTCTCTCTCTCTCTAATATTAATCCTCTCAGTCCACATTTTTCAAGAAGAAAACAGAGAGAGAGAGAGAGAGAGTGGTCGGTTAATTTCTTGAAAATTACTTTAAGTTTAGATAGTCTTTGCATTTTTTTCAGCTTAGTTCTTTAGCTTGTACAAATTAAAATGTGAAAACGAAGCTATGAATTTGGTTTAGTTTGGTTTTTATTAATTTGATTTTTTTTCTTCTTCTGCAGTTTTCGGTTGAAGGGTTTTGATCTTTTTTTAATCAGTTGAAAGCGATAGACGTGGGTTTTTGCCCCCTTATTGTGGTGCACTTCAGTCAAATAAGATTATATTTATGTACGAGAATATGGCGGGAACTGTGTCATCATCAACAATGGCAGGTGATTTTCTTTAATTATTTTTTTTATTTTTTTTGTAGTTCATTTTGATTTTTCAGTAGCATATTTCTGGGGCTAAAAGATTCTCACTTTTGGAACTAGTGAACTTGTATAATCTGAATTCTGAAAACTCTCTGAATATGCAGCTGATCAGCTGGAAAAAGACCACCATTGATTCCAGCAGTTTTGAAAGCAGACTGTCTATTCACCAAAAGTCATATAAAATTTAAATAAATCCAAAAGTTTAGAAAAGGTATAAATTCTTCGCAGCAGATTTGCTCCTCCTCCTCCCTTTTCTCGTAATATGGGATTTATTTTGTATCCTATAATAGTACTTGTTGTTAACTATATACATCTCTCTGTAATGAATGCATCAGGATGCGGGTGTTAAATTTCTAAACACGTATCTGTGCATATGCAATGTACTGGTGCTTCCTTTAGGCTTTCAAAGTTGCCAAAGAACAGAGAAAGATTAATTCTTCAATGGCTTCTCAGAAGGCTGAAAATACGCACACACAAATTTGAAATATCGACACATAATATTATTGTTCTATTCAAATTATAATTTGCTATAATATTGTAACACAAACCAGTGTTCAGGTACAAACAAAAGTTTGTGAACAAGTACCCTTGCCTTGTAGAATAGCCGTCACACAACCCTAGCTCAGTAGTATCTTTATTTTAATTAGTAGGAATATCAATTCAATTAGAAGAAGAAAAGATATGTTAGCTCTTGTTTATCTATTATAAATTTAGAATGTACGTTTTGGTCAGTAAGGGTGTGCAGTGTAACTCTACATAATACTAGCGGAGGCTAATTAACTTGTGGTATAATTTTTCAATTAGTTTAAAGAGACCCTTAACATTTTTTTTTAACCTTGGCGCTTAACTGGATGGCACAACACGAAACTGGATCTCTTTCGGATCCAAAGAAATTGAGCCCAAGGATCAAATGATCCGAATTATTAAAATTTGATCAAACGACTACAATTATTATAACTTTTAGAAGGCTCTCATATTTGTAGTCATTAAATCAAATTTCAATGGCTTGGATCATTTGATAAGTGGGCTCAATTCCTTTGATTCCAGAGGGTATCCAGTTCCTCACAACACAATACAAGCTTCTAACTGTGGACAGGACATTAGCAGAAGATACTTAATTAACAAATATCTGCTCCCATTTTTTGACGGGTACGCAAACCAATTTGGTGGTCAACAGAATTCTTTGGGGAAACCAAAAACTAGCTAGCTAAATCCTTCAATCTTTTCTTAAGTTTCTTTTCAGAATCAATCCAAGTTTTTTAATAGGAGTAGCAGAGAGTTTGGCGTGATTTTTGAACAGTCGAGTAATCCTTACTCCTTAGCCAAGTCCTTTTTAATAATATATATGTCGGATATTTTAGGTTTATATATTGCATGTCCGTACACTCACATCTTTAATTAACACAGGACTCGGGGATCCACAAACTGTTTCTTTGGTGGTGAGAGCACCCCAATTCTGCAGATCTTCTCTTCTGATTTAAAATGGTTTCGATCACCTGATAAAAATTCTCAGTATGTTTATCTCTTTGCAGATAAATGTGAAAGAAGAGAGAGAGAGAGAGAGAGAGAGAGAGAGAGAGAGAGAGAGAGAGAGAGAGAGAGGTCGGTTGGGGTTGTATTGATATATCTATAATCTACTTAGTTTAACTTTACGTAGAGTTTGAGAGTGGGAGATGATTTGCAGAGCGTGGGAATGCTGGGCTTTCGGGAGTCATTTGTTGCACTTAACGAGGTCGAGAGTTCCAATAAACCCTAGTGGGTAGAGAGAGAGAGAGAGAGAGAGAGAGAGAGAGAGGGTTGGTTGGACTTTTCCAAATTGGAATTTAGGGTTTGTATCAGTACAAAGACTGATTTGGAGCTCGGCTTGTAGTTTAGTGTGACACTCGTGTCTCTTTAATTTAGTTTATGGTGATTGAGATAGCAAACACTAATTTTATATAATTAGAAACATATTTTTTTTATATAATTATTGTGGTAATACTTGATTCTGAAATGTTGGAATATGGTGTTAAGAGTCAGATCAGTCAGTGTTAGAGCAGCCTAAAAGGACCACTGTCAAAGGGGTGACAAACACATTTTTATATAGTATTATTTAATTTTTTGTCATTGTTTGACACATAGAGTAAGACTATAGCAACCCTAGCTACCTAGTTTATGCTAATTCGTAGATTTTTTCTTTTCAGTCTCCTCCCCTCTTCTCTCATGTTCTCAAAACTACCTTCTTCTCTATACATAAAATCTAGAGAGGGAGAGAGAGAGAGAGAGAGATTTGCTGCTTCACCACTCTTCCAAACCCTAGCTATATAGTCACCTGGGTAAACATCTAATGTATCATCACTTCTTCTCCTCTCTAGCTTGCGGACACCGCTAGTTCTTTTTTTGGGTTTCTTTGAATAATGTCTTAACATTTTTATTTCCTTGTGCAGGAGAGGTTTTTGAGTTCTTGGAGAAGAGTTCAATCAAAGAAAAATGGGGTCAATGAATTCAAACAACTGGCTTTCCTTTCCTCTTTCTCCTCCTAATTCTTCCTTGCCATCACAACTCCACCCTTCTCATTCTCATCAGTTCTCTCTAGGGTTAGGAAGTGATACCATGGACAACCCTTTCCAAAACCAAGGTAATTCTTCTTTCTTTCCATGCATATTTTTTTTTGTAGGTTTTTTTTCCTTTTCCTTCTCTCTATCTCTCTTCTCTCTTTAATACACTTTGTGATTTTGTAGAGTGGAATTTGATTAATACTCAAGGAAGCGACGAAGTTCCAAAGGTGGCTGATTTTCTTGGCGTGAGCAAATCCGAGAACCACTCAGATCTTGTAGCCTTCAACGATATTCAGGCCAATGATTCTGTCTCCGACTACTTATTCCCGAGCAACAACATAGTCTCTGTACAAAACACCGTTGTAGACAATTCTAGCAACTTTGATTTCCAAGAAAAATCCAACAGCCTCCAATCGTTGACTCTCTCAATGGGAAGTGGCAAGGGTTCTTCAGCCTGTGAAACCAGCACCGACAATACCAGCATTACCACTGTGGAAGCTCCCCCAAGGAGGACTTTGGACACATTCGGACAAAGAACATCTATTTATCGTGGTGTAACAAGGTCAATTTTTACATCCAATTTGGACACACTCAGATCTTGTAGTCTTGCTTTCATGGTCACAGGTGATCGAGGATTCGTGATCACTCACTCTTGAACTTTATATCAAGAGCTCAGATTACAACATCAAAATACATATATACATCTTCAACCCTTGATATCAAATTTATCTATTTTATCTTCAACTCTTGATATCAAATCTGAAAATAAGTGACCATGCATTCCTTGTTACCAGGTGACCAAGATAACATTTCTTTTCTTGATACATTAACATAAATTATTTTGCATATGTAAATATATATATATATATATATATATATATATAAAACAGGCATAGGTGGACAGGAAGGTATGAAGCTCATCTTTGGGATAATAGTTGCAGAAGGGAAGGACAATCCAGGAAGGGCCGTCAAGGTATTTATGCCTTATTCTCCTACAGCTAGGGTTTTATCTTTTTACCTCAAATGTCTCACTGATCATCAATTTCTTGATCTTCATCACGGTCATTGTTGTTTCGGGCATGGTTTTTCCAGTCTACTTGGGTAAGTACCAATTCTAACCAAATTTACGATGCTGAATTCTAGAAGCTGATGGTTTTGAACGTTTTTGATGTGAAAGCAATGTTCTTTCTTTTCTTCTTGTTCTTTTCAATTATTTTAAACAGGTGGGTATGACAAAGAAGAGAAAGCAGCTAGGGCTTATGACTTAGCTGCACTAAAGTATTGGGGAACATCTACTACTACAAATTTTCCAGTAAGTTAATTTATGCGAAAAAACGAATTAAAGGCTTGACAATGTGTCCAAAATAAAATAAGGGAAAGATAACGAGAGTTGTGTTTATATTCTATATGGCTTTTTAAGTAGTGTTGTACTATTGCTGCAGATCAGTAACTATGAGAAGGAGGTAGAGGAGATGAAGAACATGACAAGACAAGAATTTGTGGCAGCCATTAGAAGGTAAACGAAATAGAACAGATATATTTCCCATCTCGTAATTCATACCTTTTTCTGTTTCAAGAATTTGTTTCTTGCACTAAAAGGTGTTAACTTTTCTTTCCATTTAATTAAACTTTCAGGAAAAGCAGTGGCTTTTCTAGGGGAGCGTCCATGTATCGTGGAGTTACAAGGTACTAAACTAGCTAGCTAGGCACGCTTTGTCTCCATGTCTCTCTTTCTCTATTTCTCATTGTACAAAACAAAATCTTTGTTCAGGCATCACCAACACGGACGATGGCAAGCAAGGATTGGCAGAGTTGCCGGAAACAAAGATCTGTACTTGGGAACTTTCAGTATGTTTCTTACCCCATGCATACAATGCAATTATTGCATTGTATATATCACAAATATACAACTCACTATATACACACATAAATATTCCCATTAAAAATAAATAAAATTATGTGGGATTCATGCAAAACCACTTAGATAAATTAGTAACCTCATTTTTTATAGGTAATTTTTCTTTTACTTGTATAAATTAGTAATGCTTCTTTGGTGTATGACACTTAGTTGAAGTAAATGTGGTGCATGTAACATCATTCTTCGTCACATTTATGTGACTTTGATTGATTGAACTCTACATAGGTACTGAGGAGGAGGCAGCCGAAGCTTACGACATAGCAGCAATAAAATTCCGAGGCCTAAACGCCGTAACCAACTTCGACATGAGTCGATACGACGTGAAGAGCATTTTGGAGAGCAATACTCTCCCCATAGGAGGAGGGGCAGCAAAGCGTCTCAAAGAGGCTCAAGCACTGGAATCTTCCAGAAAACGTGAAGAAATGATAGCTCTCGGCTCCACCTTTCAGTATGCGGCTGCAGGAGCCGCCAGTTCATCAACCTCAGCCAGTCGTAATTTTCAAGCGTACTCTTTGTTGCAGCCTCAGTCAACCTTTGATCAAAATGTACAATCCCAGCCTCTACTAACTCTCCAAAACCATGACATTTCTCAGTACACCCACCATCATGACCCCTCTTCATACCAAAATTACATTCAAACCCAGCTTCAGTTGCACCAGACCCAGCAGCAATACCATCCTACCCAGCAATTCTATAACAGTTATGGACTTCAGAGTACACACCCAGCTTTGCTTCAAGGTCTTATGGACATGGGTTCTTCTTCTGGCGTGATGGATCACAACAATGGGAGCTCTAGTGGGAGCTATAGTGCTGGAGGGTATTTAGGGAATATTGGAATTGGGTTGGCTTCAAATTCAACAGCAAACAATGGAGTGGGTTCAGCAGAAGAGCTTGCACTTGTGAAGGTTGATTATGATATGCCTAATGGAGGAGGGTATGGGTATTTTTACAATGTGGAATGACTGAGGCTCGGATACTGAGATACTGTATGGGGAGATTAGTAATCTTGCCGTGGGGGAGATTAGTAATTTGTGATCGGGGGGACTTGAGGATGGATAGGAACAGTTTACTACCCCTTTTTTTTTTTGGGTGATTCTGAAGTAACAGGAGCTGATTTTCAATGCCTACACTAAGGACCTGGAGGACCTTTTATTTTGTTCTAGTATTTTGCTGCTGTTTTTTATTCGATCTTACATTGAACTCTGACCATAAATTAATCCCGTTGTGGTAAAACATGGTAGGATCAGTAGCATATGGGTGAAAGTTGAAACCCTAAATTTTGTGTGCATAAGATCTTTAGCACAGCTGCTGATGTAATTCTACTTGTGTTACCGTATGGACATTATTTCCAATTGAGTTTCCAACTTGTTTCAAATGCAAGTATTGTAATACACGTATATGATAACCTTTCAAATGCAAGTATTATAAGAAGTTCGGCTACTTTGTCTAGTGACTTTTGGTTTCAGGTGGTCTATTAACTCTTTTAATCATATTAAAGTGGATTTTCTTACACGTGAAGCCAAACGGCCACATGTATCTATTGGATATATATGCCAGGTGTATTGAATGTATGCTAGGTCAATTACAGATTGCCACATAAGCAGCAGCTTAAGACATAGACCATTGGTTGGTGAATTGTATATATAGAGTAATAGTTACTTGTATTAGATAAGTTTTTCAGTTGTAATAATAGTTTTGAGATATCAGAAATACATCTTCTTCTCCAAGTTTCTTCGTGCTTTTCAATTCTACAATCCTTTCATGAAGGTTAAGATGGTATCCAGAGCTTGAATCGCTTGCGCGCTCTTGGTGCTGGGTTAATTTTCCGCTGCTCACTTGAAGTTTGATGGTGATTTTGTTTCATTTTTCCTCTGTTATTTGGTGCGATATAGCTGTACAGTCTTGCAGTTCTTGCTGTTTGTGAAATTTTTTTTTACATATTGATGAATGTTTGAAGGCCGATGCCGTACTGTAAATCATTCCTATTTTGTTGATTGTTGAGATGTTCCAAGGCCGATGCCAAGAACGAAGTGTTGTTATGATTTTCTTGATTCTTTGATGAAGGCCGATGCCGTGTATTTGATTCTTGAAGATTTGTAGATTGTTATAGTTTGCAATTGATTTGTTGGTAGTTTCTTCATCCGTGCTCTGGTTTTTGGGCGAAATTTGGTTACTTTTTCATCTGGGTTTTTCTTGCTGTGGTGTAATTTTCTTTGGGTATCGGTTGATATCTTGATTTGATCTTTTGGGCATATCTTACTGTTAGTAATCATGTCGACTTCTGTAAAGATTGAGAGTTTGTTGGGAATGCTCACTATTAAGCTCAATGATGAAAACTTTATCAAATGGAGTTTTCAATTTTGCTCTGTGCTTCGTGGATACGATCTTCTTGATCATTTCACGGGTGAATCAGTTTGTCCTCCCAAGTTTGTGCTTATTCCTGATCTTGGTGTTACGAATGAAATTAGTACTGCTTATAAAGAATGGGTTAAGAAAGATATGGCATTGCTTAGTCTTTTAATTGCTACACTAAGTGATGATGCGATTGAGCATGTAGTGGGATGTAAGACTTCACATGAGGCCTGGATAGCTTTGCACGATCGCTATATGTCTGTTTCTAAAGCTAGTGTGAACCATTTGAAAGCTGAATTACACACTATGCAAAAGGGTGGTGATTCTATTGATAAATACTTGCTGAGATTAAAGGGTATTAGGGATCAACTACAAGCAGCTGGTGAAAAGGTTTGTGATAATGATCTTATCATTGCTGCTCTTACTGGTTTACCTCCTGACTATGATATGATTCGAACTGTCATATTCGCAAGGGATAGTCCTATTACATTTAAGGAATTCCGAGCACAGTTGATTGGTGCAGAAAAGAATATTGAAAGTCGGGTGCAATCTTTAGTTCACAGTATGGCTGCCATGTATGTAAATGGTCATTCTCCCCTTGGTGTTGGTATGACTTCTTCCAGTTCATCAGATTCATATATGGTTGGTTCTGCTCCAGCTTCTCCGAGCTTTGGTTATGGTTTTACTGGTTCTACTTCTCAGACTTTGTCTCAATCCTCTTCTCAAGGAGGCTATCAGTCGAATGGTAATGGTCCTCTTGCTGGAAATGGTTTTTCATCCAATTCTAATAATGGTGGTAATCAAGGGCAGAGATATTTTGGTAATGGAAGTACTAGCTCTAACTCATACAGGCCTAGAGGAAATGGGGGCTATAAGCAGAGGTTCAATGGATCTAACAGAGGTAATTCTTGGCAATCCTGGTCAGGCAACACTTCCAATCGATATGATGCAATGCCAGAGTGTCAAATTTGCTCCAGAAAAGGTCATGTTGCAGTTACATGTTTGTACAGAAACGATAGTGGACAGCCAATACAAGAGTGTCAGATTTGTGGTAAGAAAGGGCATATTGTTCTCAATTGCAGGCTTAGAGGCAACTATGCATATCAAGGCACTCCACCTCCCGCTTCTTTATCTGCCAATTATGCCAATCAAGGGTTTCATCCTCAGAATCCATCTTATGTTCAATATGTTCCTCCTGCATCACAGTATATCTCTCCAAGCAATTTCCCTCCATTTACTCAGTATTCGACTCAGCATCTTGCAGTTCCTTATTCATCTCAAATCATACCTCAGGGTAATTTGCATTCTCCTCCACCTTTCTTTCCAGCAATGACAGCTCAGAATTCTAATGAGTCTGCAGGAGGTGACTCGTGGATTGTGGACACAGGAGCATCTCACCACATGAGTCCTGATGTCACTGTCCTAACTCAAGCTGCTCCCTATGAAGGCACTGAGAAGATTGTTGTAGGCAATGGTGAAGGTCTGGAAGTTAAACACATTGGTCATGGCACTTTGCAAACTCCATCTCATATGTTACATCTCAAAAACATACTCCATGTTCCTATGCTAACTGTGAACTTACTTTCTGTCAAGAAGCTTTGTGCCGATAATCAAAGTTGGTTTATTTGTGATGACTCACAGTTTTTTGTGCAGGACAAGGCAACAGGGGTGCTTCTACATCAAGGAAAGAGTAGCAATAATGAACTATTCAAGATTCCAGTCCATGTCTTTCCAACAGTGATGAGCTCAGGTGCTATTTCTCCATCTTCTGGTTTCTTGGGACAGGCAGTAAAGTCCTCTTTGTGGCATCAGAGATTGGGTCATCCATCCAATGACATTTTAGCTACTATACTTAAGCATTCTAATGTTTCTTGTACTACTGATGATAATGCTAGTATCTGTTCACATTGTATAAGTGGGAAAATGAGCAGATTACCTTTCTTAGACAGGATAGATAAAGTTGATATACCATTTTACAAAATTCATAGTGATGTTTGGGGACCATCTCCTACTATTTCTATGGAAGGCTATAGATACTATGTGTCCTTTATAGATGAAGCCACTAGATTTGTATGGATATTCCCATTAATAAATAAAGCTGAAGTTTTTGGTACATTTCTCAGATTTTGTGCGTATGTTAACAATCAGTTTCATGCTAGAATTAAGATCTTACAAACTGATGGTGGTGGTGAGTTTATGAGCACTGTCTTTAAGACTTATCTGGATAATAATGGAATATTGCATCATATATCTTGTCCCTACACACCTCAGCAGAATGGATTGGCCGAAAGGAAACACAGACATCTTATTGAAACAGCAATTACTCTGTTATCTGTTGCTAAGCTTCCACAAAAGTTTTGGTTTTATGCAGTTGCACATGCTGTCTTTCTCATCAATCGAATGCCATGTAAGATACTCAAGATGGACTCTCCGTTTAGTAAGTTGTTTGGTCAGCAACCTGAGTTGGGATCATTGCGAGTATTTGGATCTGCCATTTATCCTTACTTGAGGCCCTATAATATTCATAAGTTACAACCTAGGTCCACACAATGTGTATTTCTAGGTTATTCTTCAGGATATAAGGGTGCTCTTTGCTATAATATAGTGACTAGCAAGGTGATTATTTCACGGCATGTTTTATATGATGAAACTTGTTTTCCTTATAAGGATTTAGAGTCTCTCAAGAGTTCTAGTCAATCTCAGTCTCCTGCCATACAGAGTTCAAGGCCTATCATTGTTACACTGCCTTCTCCAGCATCTCTACCTCACACTGCATCTTCTCCTCAGTTTAATACTCATGGAGTGCATCACTCATCTACATCCACTTCAGCTACTGATGGTTCTCACCGGTTATCATCATCATCTCAGGACTCTGGCTCCAGTGCTACACATAGTTCACATGCTACTCTTTCCCATTCTACCCCAATGTTGCCTGTCCTCCAATCCAGTCAGCTTCAGGTTGTTTTACCAAGTCTTGCTTCTCCTATTGTTATTCCTTCACAATCTGCTTCTCTTCCACAGGGTATTCAAACTAGATTGAAAACTGGTACAATTTCACGACAGGATTATTCTGCTCTTTCTGCCAATTTTCCTGAAGTGCAGTCCTTAATTTTAAGTGCAGATAGTCCCTTTTCTGGAGGGTTTACATTTGTTGCTGATATTGTTGATGCTTCAGAACCTACAACATTTAAACAGGCTTCTCAGATTCCTCACTGGCAGGTTGCAATGCAAGAAGAATTTGACGCACTACAAACTCAAGGTACTTGGGTTCTTGTCCCTTCTTCTTCTGAAAAAAATGTTATAGGCAGTAAGTGGGTCTATAAAATTAAAAAGAACTCTGATGGTACAATATCTCGCTACAAGGCTAGGCTTGTTGCTCAAGGTTTTAGTCAACAGAAAGGTTTGGACTACACATAGACTTTTAGTCCCGTGGTTAGGCATACCACTGTGCGTTTGGTCTTAGCTTTAGCTGCAACACATAAATGGGATCTTAGGCAGCTAGATGTCAAAAATGCATTCCTTCACGGTGATCTGCAAGAGGAGGTTTATATGACACAGCCTAGAGGTTTTGTGCATCCTGATTATCCTACACATGTTTGTAAGTTAGTCAAGTCTTTATATGGGCTTAAACAAGCCCCTCGGGCTTGGAATGATAAATTCACCAGTTACTTGCAAACAGTGGGGTTTCAAGCATCACTCTCTGATTCCAGTTTGTTTGTGAAGCAGAGTGGTGATGATGTGGTCATTCTTTTGTTGTATGTTGATGATATAATCATCACCGGATCTAGCTCTACACTGGTTCAATCTGTGATAGACACTTTAGGTGCAGTCTTTGATCTCAAAGACATGGGAAAATTGGCCTATTTTTTGGGACTTCAAGTGGAATACAAGTCTAATGGTGATATATTTGTTAACCAAGCCAAGTATGTCACGGATCTTATACATAAGGCTGGGATGGATGATTGCAAGCCTTGTGCAACACCTTGCAAACCTCACAATCAAGTTCTTACTACTGAGGGTACTCTTCTGTCTGATCCCACACACTATAGGAGTTTGGTTGGAGCATTGCAATATCTAACCTTCACTAGGCCAGACATTGCTTTTGCTGTTAATACTGTCTGTCAATACATGAACTCACCAACAGATGTTCATTTTGGTATGGTTAAACGTATTTTACGATTTCTGCAAGGGACTCTCCGTTGTGGTCTTACATATACATCAGGGACTTCCATGGCATTGTCTGCATTCAGTGATTCCGATTGGGCTGCCGATCTCAACACTCGAAGGTCTATCACCGGATATGTTGTTTATTTGGGGGACAATCCGATATCTTGGCAATCAAAGAAGCAAGCTTCTGTTTCAAGGAGTTCTACAGAGGCCGAGTATAGGGCTCTTGCACATACAGCTGCTGATATAGCATGGATCAGGCTTATTCTTCGAGATGTCCATCAGTTCCTGTCCTCACCTCCCTTAATTCATTGTGATAATCAGTCGGCTATAACACTTAGCTTGAATCCAATTCAGCATTCTCGGATCAAGCATTTGGAAACTGACTTTCACTTTGTTCGTGAGAGGGTACAGAAGGGTGACTTGGTGATTCAGTATGTTTCAACCAAAGATCAGGTGGCTGATGTTCTCACGAAAGGTCTTCATGGTCCTGATTTCCTTACCACTGCTTCAATCTTAAGCTTGCCTATCCCAGCTAAGATTGAGGGGGGGTATTGGATATATATGCCAGGTGTATTGAATGTATGCTAGGTCAATTACAGATTGCCACATAAGCAGCAGCTTAAGACATAGACCATTGGTTGGTGAATTGTATATATAGAGTAATAGTTACTTGTATTAGATAAGTTTTTCAGTTGTAATAATAGTTTTGAGATATCAGAAATACATCTTCTTCTCCAAGTTTCTTCGTGCTTTTCAATTCTACAATCCTTTCATGAAGGTTAAGAGTATCCACGTATATGAGGCTAAAAAATTTGTCAGGGCTATGGATGTGAGGATGTGATGTAAAAGTCCTACATCATGTGGGAGATAAACTGAGATATTGTACGGGACTTATAAGCATGCAGTTGGTATGCTCGTATTGTGATTGGTTTTATATTAGAACCTCAATAATATTAAGGCTAGTTTGATATTGTTTTGCTTTAAAACAACTTATGCCCTATGCCCTGTTGTGATTATAAACAATTGTGAAATAAAATAGTCAAGTGTTTGCTAAACTATATTAATCAAAATGCTTTTAGAAGAATGAGTAGTGTTGTAGTGTTTGGTGAACTTTTATGTACAAGTATTGTGATTGTGTACAATAACCAAAATTAATATAATGTTGAATGTGTGATTAATTTTATTTCTGAGGTGATTTTATTAATTTCATCATTTAAGAAAAAAAAATAATGGTAAGTTTTTAAGGTGTTTATTGTTCTTGGTTCAGCTAAAAAGAAAAGGTCTTTATTATTTTCATTATAAAAAAAAAAAAGCCTTCAAGCTATCGTTTCAATTTCAGATCAGAAACTACGGGAGGTTGTGAAGATGTTGAGCTCTACCACTTGTATAATCATCATGATTCTAAAAGGCGCTAATCAAACAACAAGCAGGAATTAACATGACAAATCATTGAACACGGACCGCTTGCCGGACTCCAAAATTTCTCCACACGGACGGCTTGCTGGACTCCAAAATTTCTCCCCTATTGATGATATAAAAATAAATAATCAATAAAATTACTTGTGGCTAGTGCCTAGAGAGAGACTCTTTCAGATCATGGGAGTTTTTTCAAATCGACTACTTTTAGCTCAATATATACATCCCTTTCCAATCCTGAAATCAAAATTAGATTTTATAGAGTTTTCTGCTAATACATTATTAGCTACATTATATGCTTCAATAACAATAACAAGGCGTATGGTAATAGGTAAATTTAATTTCTTGAACATTTTTTTTTTTCGTATCTAAATCTATTGGGAAAGGAAAATTAAACTTATTCTTCAACAGCAAGGCATGCACATTAAATTGGTTATAAACTGAATTACAAGTGACCTGTGACCATGTAAAATGAGTGAACTTATTTATCATTCTTCAATTATGAGTATGATAATTGGCATGAAATGCTACGTAAAAAGCTAGTCTAAATTTTACAGTTGCTGAAAATCAAGACAGATTTTTTTTTTTTTTTTTTCTATGAGAGAAAATGTAAGAATTTGATAAGGTTAAGGGAGAAATTCTTGGTTTGATTTGTTTGAAGAATTTGAGATATTGGAGGAAACTAAGTTGAGAATGAATATTTTTTTTTCTTCCATGTTTTTGCCAGTGGGTTGTTGTTTCTGTTGGCCGATATATCATAACTTTACCAGAAGTTTGTGGGTTTTTCTTAGCAGGTTTTACATGAGCGGAGCCCATTATACCAAATAGTGACCTAAATTTCATTCGATGTAAACTCAAATACTCTAGAGTCCTTACACAAACTCATTCTAAAAATCTTGGACGACGGAAAACCATCCCTGTCACGTTCAAACGCCTATTAAAGAAGACGACAACTCTGGACAGGGAGGAGGAAGCTAATTAGAATGGATCCATTCGTTGATGTAGCACAACCAAAATGGAAGAATTTGCAACCGCTAAAGCAGTTTGCGAAGAGGGCAAGATAGTGAGCCGAATAAAACTCTACTTTTCGATCTTGGAGGAGATAGTTTGAAGGTGAGTGCATTGGACATTGAAAAGTACAAATGAAAAGTACTTGCTGCTAGTGTAGATGAGAGGTAGAAAGTAAGGACATTTTGTTTCGGCCTCATGTTTTGTAACTTGCATATGCAGGATTTTTCAGTGCTATATTCTTGTTTCAAAGGATTGTAATTTTATTAGAAAATCGTGAACCGCTTTATGCTAGAGATTAAAAAGAGGAATAAAAAGGATTCAATTCTAAAGAGGTGAACAAGGGGCTTAGAGCATCTGAGTTGTCAATGATGAAAAGCTGGAAAGTAAAGCGGTCGATGAGGTTATCATGCTAGGTGGTGGCAGTCGAATCCCGACGATCAAAAGATGTTGAAGGATGGGTTTGCTGAGGCAGAGCCAAATGAAAGGATGTAAAATTGTGTAGCCTATGGGCCTATGGGGCTGCTTAGAAGCCAGAGATCATGGAGAGGGATACAGGAGCATGAGTGTGATATATAAGAAAGTGAGATTTAAAGGAATGTTGAATATGTAAGGTGAATTTCACTAAACCGTATATATCAACCACATCATTATCATATCTTCTACGTTTTTGCCAGTGGGCTGTTCTTTATGTTTGCAGATCTATCATATCTTTACCAATAGTTTTTTGGGTTTTTCTTACAAAGTTTTACATGGGTGGAGCCTATTATACCAAACAATGGCGGAAATTTCTTTCGATGTAAACTTGAATCTCTAGAGTTCATACACAACCTCATTCTGAAAATCTTAGAAGACGGATAAACCATATGTGGCAGTCAAATCCCAACGGTCAAAAATATGTTGAAGGATTGGTTTGATGACACAGAGCCAGATGAAAGGATGCAGAATTGTGTAGCCTATGGGGCTGCTTAGGAAGCCAGAAAGCAAATGCTTGATCATGGGGCCAGGGATATAGAGCATGAAAGTGTGGTATATACGAAAGTGAGATTTACAAGAACGTTGAATATGTAAAGTGAATTTTGCTAAACCGTATATATAAGCCACACCATTATCACTTATTATCCATATTATGGAAATGCTACTTCTAAAGTGGGATTCTCCATGGATTCTCTGTTACCTGACATCTTAACATCAATTCCCTTACCAACATTATAAAACATTGTGCCAAAAATATGAGGGAGTGTTCATTGAGAGTTCGCTTTTGAGAGAGTCCTTCAACATTTCTCTTCGTCTTAACATGAGATCTAAAATTACCATGTAAATCTCACTCCATATGATATTATTCAAGCCGTGTATTTTAGAGATAGATCCTACTTTTGCTCGCATTACAGCCATCCACTTCCATCTCTGAAACCACTATCTAAAATGCACTACAGGCACCTCTTCAAGAGCACAAAAAGCAGAGAGAGAGTTGTGCCTTTACAATTTCATTGATCACAAAAATGTGTCCAACTTCTCCGTTGCACAAACGAATCCACCAAAGACAACCTGGAACCAGCCATTCGATTCTTTGTAGCTCCTTTCAAATGCAAGACACTTGTTAATGCTAGTTTTGCCATCAACCACTTCCATCTCCCAGAGACTATCTGTGTGCCCGATTTAGATTCCTTCACGTAGCAGTCGACGGAAATATTAAATCTGCATCAGATAATATGAATAGTTTTGTCGAGATGCAGAAACGTTGTCTGGAGGTTGGGCTTGAATTCTTCCGTTGGAGTACCACACCACCTTTGTATTTGCAAAGGACAACTTCGTGTTATAGATCCTGCTATTTCGGCGGATCATTCAGATCGAAGTCTCGGAAACATTAACATTCAGATCGTGTTTTCTCGATATGTAAGTGTTAGGTCGTACAGTTTGTAGTTTGGTGGTTTGTCGTTGGCACCACCCAGTGGTATAACAAAAGACTGACTGTGTTGCTAACATTCCAATCTTTTGTGTTAAGCAATCTTTTGGGGTTCCGCTTCCATGCTAAGTAGTATTAAATACTACGAGTATTGGATGACTTAGAACCACAATAAAAGCAATAACCCTAATTAATTCAAATCATTCAATCCTCGTAGCATTTACTGTTACGTAACATGGAAGAATTTTTCGATCTTTTGATTTATTTGCAAAGGTGTGCTTTATTAGGTTACTAATTAAGGAATAACGGGGTTTTCTTCTTGGTTTGATTTAATCTACGTCATAAACGTAGATAAATTTTAAACTATTTTTGGAAAGGATTGTTGTTGTGGAGTAGAATATCAATACACATAAAAGCATAAATTCTCCGTGCACAAACGTACACACATTCATATTTCTGCACACACATTGAAATTGTCAAAATGTATCAATAACATGTTGATTTTGGTTGCTATTAGACTATAGACATATTATCTATTATATATCGATATTCCGTTATAAAAAACAAACATCTATATCACAGCAGATTATTGAAATTTTTAAAAGTGATTTTAAAATAATAGATCACCCATAACACTTTTGAGGTAATGTTTGACAAACAAAATTTAAAATGTTTATAGACGCTTTTTTTTTTTATTAGAAGGTACGATTTGCTCCTAATAGAAACACTTATGAGCATAAGTGGGTATCCCATTTCCAAAGGGTCTTCGGGTCCTTCTCTTACAATGAATTGAGCCTCAAGCAAGCATCAAGGTCCCAACATAATAAAATAAATTAAATAAATAGAGAAAAGACAATTTTAAAGCGGGATTGCGAAATACCAGTGCCTCCATTAACCACTTGCCCAAGAAATAGAAGAGCCATCAACCTAAGGAGGGCAATTTGCACAAGCACAAGAAAAGCGCTCCATCAATCGCTTCTTCCAAGTTTTATAAATATATTTTTTAATATTGTCATTAGGCTTTCATTGATTTCTCTGTTAAGGTAAGGTCTCTGCTAAGCTTTGTATGTAATTCATCCTTTTATTTCTTGTTTTTTCATCTGGGTACTTTTTTTTTGCTGGATTTATGTATTTTTTCCCCGTGAATTCGAACCCAAATCGGGATTAAGGATTTAGATGATAAAAGTTGATGAATTTTTTTATTTACTAGTTTGTATTGGCCCTGTTCTTGATTTGCTAGGGATTGGAGGTTTTGTGTTTTTAGCTGATACTGCAGTGGATAAAGTTCATAGATTTCTGATTTTGGAGGACCCATTTGTGAATTGCTTCTGAATTTGGATAAAAAAAAAATCTGGGTTTGCAGTTACATCTGGGATTTGTTGTATTTTTTATTTTTTATTTTGGCAAATGTGATTTGTTGTACATGTGGTGAAAAGAATTGGATGTGTTTATTTGTTGTGAGATTCAATTTGGTGTTTCAATATCTCAAAGGGTGGAGGAATTTTGAAATTAGGGTTAGTGTTACTGAATTCCTTAGGAGCTAAATGTTGTTGCTTGAGAATTAATAAGCCTTTCTAAGACCTGGTTTTGGGTTTTCTAAATTCTGCCCGTTTCTCTGTTTGTTTGTAGGAGTTTAAGATTAGGATCACTTTTTTGGCTATGGAGAAACTTGATTTGTGGGTGAGATAGTATTGGGTTATATGGGATGTTCACCTTGCTTACACAACGAATTTAGCCAGCGTGGTGTTATGTTAAAAGTAGGACGACGGTGCAAGAATAGTACCTGATTCGTTTAGTTTTTCAGCTTGCTAGTATACTGCATATGATGCCGATATTCAAAATTCTGTTACAACCATCAGTTTTGGTGTGTCTTGTGTTCTTCACAGGATCATAAGTCTGTTTTACTTCCTTCAAATCCTTTGATTCTTATAGTTTTCTAGAAGAAATGCAGCATCAAATTTTGCATCCGTATTTGACATTCCTCCTTGATGCATATCTATGTAGTATTGTTCTCTGTCACTGTAAAATTGAACATCAAGCATAAATAGGTCATTGTAGTTATATGGTACCTACTTTTGTATTGGGTAGGCAGACCACATGGTACAAAGTAATTCGAACCTTGCCAAATTAAGAGCACTGCCGTATTGTAGTCTCTGCCTACTTTTGATTGGTGTTTCCCAACTGCATGATTGATATGTTATTTAGGTTCCCGTGTGGAATGATCATATTCGATTGTGGTCTGAATACTCGTCATATCTACAGGTTTCATTTACCCTCCCGAATTGTCATTGATTAGAAATTGTCAATAGTCAAATTGATTGCAGTCAACTGAAATTTTCTAGTATGTATCATGATGTTTGAGAAGTTTAACACATTGTATGATCTTACTCTTTCTTCTGAACTACTATGATGATCTTTTATCAGCACACGAAGTGACAAACAAAGGCAATGGTCAAGGCATACGCACAAGAGTACTCATACAAGCACCCATGGGAGCGGGTGACTTCCGCATCATGGAAAAAATTTGCAGATGCTGAAAACAAACGCACACTATCACATATCCTTGAAGTTGACACTCTGAACCACAAGCTTGATCCCAGCACAGGAAAGCTTTACACCACACGTGCTATCACTGTCCATGCGCCAGGACCATGGTTTCTTCGCAAAATTGTTCGCCAGGATGTCTGCCACTGCGTTGAGTCAACAGTTGTGGATGCGCAAGCACGATCAATGCAACTCACCACCAATAATATTAGCCTCGAAAAGTTTATAGAGGTGGAGGAGAAGATCAGGTACGATCCCCACCCAGAAAACCCAAATGGTTGGACATTATGCCGACAGGAGACTAGTATTCGAATCAAGCCTTTATCAGCATTGGCATCAATGGCAGAAAAGGTTGAACAACGCTGCGCTGAGAAGTTTGTGCAGAACAGTGCCAAGGGTAGAGAGGTTATGGAGAAGATATGCAAGTATCTCGAAGCTGAATCTAAAGGGATTTCTTTCTAACTTGAATCGGACTTTGTAGTGCTAGATCATGGGCTTGTGAACCCTTTCAAAGTAGAAAATAATTGAAGACGGAAAGTGGAGCCGTGGACAATTTAACCTCGAATCTCTGTCAGTCGAAATTTTGATATCGTAAAGTATTTGTTGTGAACTTCAGTTCTGCATCACTTTACATGTAGTTTTTGTAGTTTTGTTCTTGTGTTTGATGATTTACCCAATCTCCCTTGTTCATTATTTACCATTCAAAAGTTATCTAGTTTTACCCTGTTGAGGTGAAAAAATCTTATCGTTTTTGACTTAGCTCACAGTTATATGAAAAGAGGGGATGGTTGAACACAAAACCTCGGGTGCAAGGACCAAGCTACAAGTCTCTTGCCATTTTCCGCCAATAAAACTGCTATTTTCCATATCTTCTACAGTCTTAATGTTCTTCCTTCCTTTGACAACAGTTACATTTTGAGTTCAAAAATTGATCATAATCATATAGAAAACTAGTTCTTTAATCACATGCACGAAAACCCAATCGGCCAAAAATAGATCAAAAATCGATCGTAAATAGATACATGCATGGAAGCCACATCAATACTTTACAATACAAGATCAACTGACAATGTACTAGAAGAAACAAGTGCGATATGAACAGCGCATAGACACATTACGAAGATTAACCCGAACCATGTCCACCAAACCGGCATAGATACAACTTAAAGACACTGGAGCAACACATAAGCTTCTCCCAATCGCAACAAATACTGAGTTCTACAGAGTGCAGAGATGCCTAACTGGCCTTACCTTCCCCAGTAGATCTAATATTACAAAAGAGCAAGGCTAAGATACCGCTGCAGACTCTGAAGCTGTCTCATGGATGAAAACAAGCATCAATTTCGAAAATCAAACTTCACTGCATCACACTTAGATTTTACCAAGCTTCTCAGCTTTTACGACAGGGTTGGCTTTCGCAATAGCATCCTGTCCAGCAGTGAGATAATCGTAAGAGCAGTCATGTTTGTCTGAATAACGATGTACTGCACAAAAGAGGTGGCCACACCGACAATTGAACCCTGTTAATCCAACCCGCTTGTTGCAAGTGTTGCAACGTTTCGGGTCCTCTGGCTTTGGCTCACCAGATGACCCTGAACCAAAGGAAAAGGATGGTTGCGAAGAGAGATTTTTTGGCTCCATTGGATGGGGTTGAACATCCACAGAAGCAACATGCTCATTTGCGTTGATGCTTGATGTTCTGTTGACAATGCTTCCAAAGGATGATGCAGCAAGCTTCGCCTGCTCCTGTTTCAAGACCATGTCCTTGTGACACTTGGAGCACATATTCATAGTAGCCGCACTTCCAAAAAACCCACAATTGTTTACGCACAAAATAGGACCTTCAGGGGCAGATTGACATCCAGTCTCCTCGTGCTCCATCTTTTCAACTTACCTGCAAAGAGAAAACCTGAAACCCAAAGTTCAAATTCAACCTCAGATTTCTCACCACTAGCAATTACAATAACTTCACAAACTACCCAAAACTTGACCTTTGACTCTCAAATTTTGACTAATCATCCAAATAAATAATCCACACAAAAACCCCAAATTAATAATTTGCAGATTTCCCCTAAAAACACCGAATCAACAAAAACTGGGTAATCAACATAAAATCCCAAAATGCAAATTTGCAAAGAACCCCTTAGAAACCTAAATCAACAAAAACCCAAACTTGGTCAGCTATACAAGCACCTATGAAGCACGGATACTTCAGTTGCGCATATCCTGTATCCGATACTTCATCGCATACAATATATATCATGGTAAAAGGATACGGATTTAACTTTATGGATACACGTATCCCACATTTGGGAAACAAGTATCCAGCTTTTAGATACCTTTACACTTTGAAATGAAAAATTAAGATGAGAAATTAATACGAAACAGAGCTTTAGTTGAAAGTTGATGAATACGACGTGCTTGCCTCTAATTGGAATAGTGAATTAACTATCACACTTCTTTTGCAGATAAAGAGAATAGATTTCCAACTTTTTTTCTCTAACAAATCAAATGAACTTGAATTTGGATATTTAGAGTTAAAATATGATTTAAATATATATTTTTATTGTCGTATCATATACATATACATATACATACATCCCAAATTGCAAATTTGCAGAGAACCCCTGAAAACACTTAAAATCAATAAAAAAAACCTGACTTTGGTCAGCTATACAAGCACAATATACAAATCCATATACATACACAGAAACCCTACCCTGTTAAAAGAAAATCTCTTGAAATTGCACGTCTGAAACCGATTCCCGAGCTCAGAATCGCATCGAACACGGAGCCCCTATTCACCTAAAAAAACCAAGAATTAAACATCAGAGTCGGCAATCGAATACGAAGGGTCGAAAAAACTGAAACCAAATACACAAATCAAGCAGTAATTGAAATTAGGGGATTTTCAAAACCCTAACCCTAGCAGATTTTGGATCGCCCGAGGGGAGAGAAATCGAGGGCCAGCAAGAAAGAGAGAGTCCCGTTTCACTATTTTCCTGTGCGACGCTCTCGTGCATTTTAATAACGACCATTTCTATTATGATGTCAACGTGGCGGTTTTCTATTGGCGGGAGGTCTTACCTCAATCGGCACTAATTTCCTCTTTTGTCCCTTTTTGTCAGGGAACTAATATATTCTCCTTTATGGAAGGGGATTCTCTGCGGATATATTTTGTGGGAATCCTAGAAATTCCCACATTCTAATCGTTCACCGTATATCATGTGGTTAGTTTTCGTCAAATAGTATTTGTGTTTAATTTTAAATTAAATAATTTTTTATCGTACGATACACGATGAATGGTTAAGATATCCGAATTCCTAGGATCCCTACAAAGTGGATCCGGATGGAATCCAATTCCCTCCTTTATCAGCACACCCAGTGACAAACAAATCGATGCTGAAGGCATAAACACAATACCACGTACAAGGGAATATTTCTACTCACCATCTTATTTATTACTATCACATGAGTTTAAATTTTAAGATTTGTGGAGTGAACAACCTAAATTTCAAATTTTAAACTCATCAAACGGTGATAGATAGGATAATGAACATTACCATCACTTGAAGGTATACAACACCCATGGGTGCAAGATGGTCCGCATTCGGACTTGTTCCACACAAACAGGTGAACCGGTTGCTAAACCCCAAAATTTCTCCGTGGAGGGAGTGACTTCCACATCGGGTAAAAAATTTACTAATACTAAAACGAACACACACTATCACATACAACAATGATATACGAGGAGAGAGTTGAACACAAAACCTCGGATACAAGGACCAAGCTACAAGTCCTTTTCCCGTGTTAACTGCCAGTAAAACTGAAATTTTCCGCGTCTTTTACCGGCCAAGTGTTATTTCCCTTGACAACAGTTACAGTCTGAGTTCAAAAATTGATCATAACAGTATAGAGAACTAAATCTTTAAGAACACGCATGAAAACCCGATCGACCAAAGAGGAAGAGTAAATAGAATTATGCATGGAAACCACATCGATACTTTACAATACAAGATCCACTGACAATGTACTAGAAGAAACAAATGCGATATAAACAGCGCCGAGACACATTACGAAGATCAACCCGAACCATGTCCACCAAACCAGCATAGACTACAACTTAAAGACACTGGAGCAACACATAAAGTTCTTCCAATCACAACAAATAGAGAGTTCCTCAGAGTGCAGAGATGCCTAAACCGCCTTGCCTCAATAGATGTAACATTATAACGGGGCAAGCGCCAAGATACCGCTGCAGACTCTGAAGCCATCCCGTGGATGAAAACAAGCATCAATTTTGAAAATGAAACTTCACTGCACCAGGCTTAGATTTTATCGAGTTTCTCAGCTTTTACGACAGGGTTGGCTTTCGCAATAGCATCCCGTCCAGCAGTGCGATAATCGTACGCACAGTCATGTTTGTCTGAATAACGATGTACTGCACAAAAGAGGTGACCACACCGACAATTGAACCCTGTTAATCCAACCCGCTTGTTGCAACTGCTGCATCGTTTTGGGCCCTCTGGCTTTGGCTCACCAGATGACCCTGAACCAAAGGAAAATGATGGTTGTGAACTGATAGTTTTTGGCGCCACTGTCTGAGATTGAATATCCACAGGAGGAGCAGCAACAACGAGCTCATTTGCATTGATGCTTGATGTTCCGTTGACAATGCTTCCAAAGGATGATGCAGCAAGCTTTGCCTGCTCCTGTTTCAACATCATATCCTTGTGGCACTTGGAACACATATTCATAGTAGCCGCACTTCCAAAAAACCCACAATTGTTTACGCACAATATAGGACCTTCAGGGGCAGCTTGACATCCAGTCTCCTCGTGCTCCATCTACTCAGTTTACCTGCAAAGAGAACACCTGAAAACCAACAATTTAATGGGGGACAGCTCAGTAAAAGCGGAAATTCACAAGCCCCCTATGCAACAAAAGAACAAACACATGCAACAACTTACCAAACACCATGTATAATTAAAACAATGCTCGCAGTATAATTTAATGCTGCTTGTCTATAAGCAATGTAAATACTAAATTCTTGTTGGAAAGGCACAACTTGTTAAGACTGTATACGATTCCATGTTACATAATATCAAGGAATGTAAAGTCAGGGTATTGCATTATCTTTATAATTCCCACACAACTAATCTTTGAGCAGAAACCGTTTAGATTTCAATCCAGAAATCTCATAGAACATCCTTAACAACATCCAGAGATGTTAAACCAGTAAAAATTCTTTTTGAATTGTATCACAAGGACATATGCTTGCAAATTCAATAAGATAAAAGAAAACAGAAAACCTGCTAAAAATCAGAAGTAAAATCTTTATTAGAATACCCGAACGCACATTCTTCGTGACAACAAGTATTAGTAGTCAAGCCACACAAACACCTATCAACGAACTGAGAGCAAATATATACAAAAGAATAAATTCAAATACAAAATAAAAATGAAATCTAATTATGATAGACCTTTTCATTTGTGCCAAAGTTCAAATTCAACCCCAAAATTGAACTAAATAATCATTCGAATAATACTGCGCATAAAAACCCAAAATTGCAAATTTGCAGATAACCCCTAAAAACACCTGGAATCAACAAAACTGCGTAATCAACACAAAAATCCCAAATCCCAAATTTGCAGAGAACCCCTCAAAAACACCTAAAATCAACAAAAAAACCCGAACTTGGTCAGCTAAACAAGCACATGTATAAATATACATACACATACACAGAAGTCGTACCCTGTTAAAAGAAAAACTCTTGAAATTGAACCTCTGAAACCGATTTCCCGAGCTCAGAATCGCATCGAACACGCAGCCCCTGTTCATACAAAAAACCAAGAATTAAAATCAGAGCCAGCAATCGAATACAAAGATCAAAGAAAGCCCTCGATCAAAAGCAGAAAACTTGAAACCGAATTCAAAGAAATCAACAGTGATTGAAATTAGGGGATATTCAAAACCCTAACCCAGCAGATTTTGGATCGCCCGAGGAGAGAGAAAGCGAGAGCCAGCCAGAGAGAGAGAGAGAGAGAGAGAGAGAGAGAGAGTCGTGTTTCTCTGTTTTTCGTTTTCCTGCTCGACCCTCTAGTGCAATTTAATAACGACTATGTCTACCATGAGTCCGACGTGGCGGGATCCTATTGGCTCTCGTGAATTTCCCTTTTTGTCCCTTTTCTCAGGTGTAGTAATAAGGGTTTTCGAAAAGATTGGGAAATATGCTGGTGAGGTTTGGTGGAGTGGCCGGTTAACCACATTCGTAATGTTGAGATCTTTTTCTTTTCCAAGTAAAAACCATTGTTTAGGATGACGGAAATACGGTTCAGTACATAAATGTAATAAAATAATTTGTTGGATAATTAAAAAAACTTAACTGATTATATTATAACACTCAGTATATCAGATCGTTTCTGGCACACTAAAAAAAAAAATTTGATTGAATACCAAACCCGTTTTGGATTTGATAACATGAGTTTGTCTAGAGTAAGAATTACAACGAATAAATATGCTGGAAATTCACAAATTTATACTTTACTATTACAATGTAAGCACGTCTTTTTGACCATTTAAGAGTGTGTATTTGTCATCTTATCAATTATAAATCACAAATTCATGAACATAATCACGAGTTTAATAAAAACTATGAAAAAATATATATTAGAGACTTTTAGGTAATAATATTGTTTTGACGAATTTTTTATACTAGTATTATATTTTAAACTGACCTACATTGTGAAACAAACATTCGAGCTTGGATGCATAATAACGGGAAGTAAATGTGCTCGAGGCAATGTGGTTACACTCACATCCATCTGTTGTTGTAACGACCAATTTAGTTTCAATAGATTTATTATGAGTAAGTTGTAAGAATGGTCCTTCAATTTTTATTAAATTGGATCAATGATCCATCAACTAAAAATCAATTATCATTGATCCCTCAACTCATCAAAATGTGTAGTTATGTTTCTTTTCGTCAACTTCGTCAAAATTTTGTCAAAATGAGTTATGTTGGAATGATCATTGCTACAATTAGGGTCCCTCAACTCATCAAAACGCGTAACTATGGTCATTTTTGTCAACTTCATCAGAATTTTGTCAAAATGAGTTATGTTGGAATGACCATTGCTACAGTTGGGTTAAAATTGAAGTATCATTGCTCCAATTGAGTTAAAGTTGAGGGACCAATGATAATAGATTTTTAGTTGAGGGACCATAATTACACGTTTTAATGAGTTAATGGACCAATGGTAATTGATTTTTAGTTGAGGAACCATTGCTCCAATTGAGTTAAACTTAAAGGACCATTGCTATAATTTACACATTTATTATTTCTATGAGAAAACTTAACAACTCCCAAGTAATTTTGATGATAGATTAAAAATTAAACAAAACATAGTTGAATAATTGTACATAGCTTTCAGGAGTAGCGTTAAGTAAACCAAAATTTTAAATTATATAATGTGTCACCAATAGAAAATAAACATATAATCAACACTTAAATAATAATTAAATTATCAACAACACGTCATATGCTTTACAAAAGTTAGTATAAGTAATTAGTCTCCCTAACATTATCTGAGCTTTTATAGTTTAACTTCCATTTGGTTACTTATCTTTTACTCTCAATCAAACTATGAATGGCATGTGATTGGTGACCCCTCAACCATATGATGATGAAATATATCGATGGAACCTCAAAATGCAAGCAAACATTGCCTTAACAAATTTTGAATATAAAAGGTTTGCTAAACAGTCACTAATTAGTTCTAATTTCCCCCCTTTGCTTTTGCCTCATATCTTCTCTCCTTTTTATACTTTGATCCCTCATTTATGTTTGATTTAAAGCATGTCTTTGAGTATTTTCAGTCATTACCTTTTCTTTTCTTCCTTTTTTCAGGTCTTGTCTAGCTAATCTTTAAGACTAGTACACCTGGTTTCTGCATGAATCCTTTTCACTGGACTTTTATGCTACTCTCTTGCGCTCCGATTCTTCGAAGGCGGTCATGGAACTAGGAACGATGCGCTGTGGTCTCAAAAATGGAAGATCATCGGCGATAGAGCAAAATCGGGGAGGAGATTTGGAGCTGGTTTCTTGTTCTTCACAAATTTGAGAAAAAGATGGTCAGAAAAATTCTACAGAAGTTATTTTCGTTTCTTCCTTACTATGTTCCTTCTTGCAGATGACTTTGTTAGCAAATCAAAATAATATTACACGAAAGGTTCATGGGTGGAAAAGGTAACAATTTGCCATGCATATGTTCGTCTTTTAGAAAATTTCTGCAGCCTGCATTGAATCCAGGAAATATGTGTCTTCTTCCAGTTTAGATAGACCTAAAAATAAGATCTAGAGAAACATTTTTTTTCAGGTCCGGCTATTGCTAGCTGTCAAATATCTCCATCCGAACGACGTCTCAAAGGAATTCGGAGCTAATGAAAAACATGAAGCAAAACTGAGAGCAATGGCGGTCTAAGATTTAGGACAGCTGACACCACTTAGTAGGATAAGGGTTGGTTTTGTTATTGTTGTATTACCTTTCCTTCTAATAGCTCTTATCTGACACAATACTATAAAAAGGCTTTTTTTTTTTTTTTTTTTTTTTTTTTTTTTAACTAGCAACACTGCTCAACATCAAGGCCCTTGCTCCTTTATGCTTGCACATTGCATTCTTTGGTTAAAATCATTTGGATCATGTCATTAACTTAGCTGCAATCTTTTAATTAGAAAAATGTCATACTTCTTTTGAATTTAAGGAACAGAACAGTGAAGAATTCATCTGAGAAGATCGTTTGTTGAAGCAATCGAAACACATGCTTTACTGAAGAAACCAAGACCGGCTTTCTACAAGCACCATTCACCCCTTTGGACCATCTTCCATCATTGGGTTAAAACCTAAAATTTTTAACCTAGAAAATTTAGGTTTTAATCCTGAAACAACTTTTTTGCTTTAACCTTTATGTGTTTTAGGCTTGGATTATTAAATAATGAATTTAGGCTAATTTTTTTTCTTAAAACAACTTTTTTTTTAAAAGAAAAAACTATGTAGACTATCATAATTTAATTTTATGAACATTTTAATCTAAAAATATTTAGATTCCGATAAATATTGAAAAATCTTTAACCGACACCATGAAACTCGTGAAATACAATAAAAAAATATGAAAACACATAAAAGAATATATATTTTTTAATTAATTTACCCGTTGAATTTAAATTTGGACCATTAGATACTTTTTTTTACCGTTGGATTTCATCAAATTAGATCTTAACCGTTGAATTCAATGAATTTATAAATATAAAGTTGAAAAAATATACATATATGGTGGGCCAACCCCACTAATCATGGGCTAAATTTGGCCCAAAAATAAGTTTTGAGTTTTAACTTATATTTGCCCCAAGGATTGAAGCAATTTGAAATAAGTTTAGAACCTAAAATTTGAGTTTTACTCCAAGCATTGGAGTAGGTCTTAGGACAAAACATTATTAGGACACATGCTAAGTCAAGCATGGCCAACCTTCCATCTTAATCCTCTTTACGCAAAGTCCAACTTGTTTTATTAGGCAAATAAGTGGACTTGCCCAAGATTAAACTGTAAGAACCTGATGAACTGTGAAAAAAATCTGATCGAATTCGCTAGTTATATCTCGTCGAAATCTATTTACATTTCCTGACTACATATGTCTCAGATATCGTAAACCTTCGCTCTAATCGACCTTCCTACGAATGAAAATCTGGTTTTGTAACAGCTTTGTTGCAGAATAAGAAGATCATCTTCAATCTCCAAGGCAAAAAAGAAAAACGAGATCTTCATGATCCGAACCTCAGGAAATTAGTTTTCTATTTTGTAAAACTTCACATCATCATTCGATCGCCACCTACACTTCTTCCCTCGTTATTTCTTTATCATATTTTGAATTGTCTATAAAAAAAAAAAGAACAATTACTTTTTTTTCTTGGACACAACACATGTTTCTCGCAAATTTATCAGTGTTATTGATATATGTATCCACATTAACGACTATATATACAATTCGTGCTGCATAAAGTTTATAGTAAAGTAATATTGCTCGTTTATATATGGCACTAATTAAAATGGTGGTATAGCAAAATGAAGCAAACAGATGCTAAAAAGAAAGATATAAATAATCGAGGCCAAGAATAATATGCGTAAGTAGCGTTATAGCTTCATTTATTGGGGAATATAGTACACGCACACGCCCTAATTAAAGATGATCAAGTACTTCTCTCATTTTTTTTTTATCACTTGATTAATAATTTAGTGCAAGTAAATGGCCAAGAAGGACAAGAGTGTTGCTCCAACCAGAGATCCAACTGCGTTCATGTTGCTTCCGTTAGGTGCTGGGGTAGAAGCTTCAGGGCCAGCTGCAGCGGTGGGGGTGGCAGCGGTGGTGGCTGCAGAGGGGGTGGCTGCAGCGGTGGTGGCTGCGGCAGGGGTGGCTGCAGCGGTGGTGGCTGCGGTGCCCTTTACAGGTGCAGCGGCCATTGCTGCGCTGATGCAGACAGCAACTACGAGGACAACCAAGGCAATGTTCTTCATGGCCATTTTGTGGGCGGCGTGCGGTCGGTCGAGGGATCGAAAACACGCCTTGTAATTGGAATGTTAAGAATTTAGAGAGGTATGTATTGATCGATCTCGTAGTAGTTTGTAGCTGTACTGAGGAAATTAGGGAGGGACTTGGGGGTTATATATAGCTTTGGAGTTCTAACTATGGAGGAGCATTTGGTTATTTTTGGGATAAATCTGTTGGGTTTTTGTTTGAGGTGGGGATGGGTTCTTATGTACGTGTATGGTTTGCATGAACTACGGCGTCTAGAATGGTATAACAAACTAACATAAGCAAGCGACTTGTATAGATGGCATATAGAGCGTTCACCCTGCTATCCCAATATGGTTTGTATCTAATAAAAGCTAACAAATTAAACTAAGGCTGGTTTTATTGATAGGAATGCTATTGAGCTCGTTTAGAAGTATTTTTGAAATGACTGAAAACGTTTTCAGAAAAATGTTCTTGAGTTCCAAAAAACATTTAATGTGTTTCCTGCCAGATGCACCATTTATGTGATTCCCTTCCATTTTACTAAAGATTGATTTAAAAAATATTTTCACAAAAAACGTTTTCAGCTATTTTAAAAGCACTTCCAAACAAGCCATTGACACTCAAAAAGATGATTTTGCACTTCTCATGAGTAAATTTTTTCTTTCTAAATATAAAAAGTTTTAAAAAATGCATAATAATTTTTTTAAAGTTCCAATAATAACACCCTTATTGATTTCTCATAATTTGTTAAACACAACCTACATATTGAAAACAAATGCACATTTACTTTTTTGTTTAGGAATTGTATTAGGACACTCAATAGACATACCCACTACTCTCACCCGCACCCTCTCTACGTAACACCGTTTTCTAGTAGGAGACAACTGAAATTTTGAATTGCCAGCAACAATACTTCACTTCAACATTGAAATATTTCAACCATTACGGGTAACCCAGTGTTTGGGAATGAATTATAGGTCCGTAGTCTACGTGGCACCTTGGGGTTCGATTTTGAGTACTTGTGAATCACACAATAATAGTTAGAAAGAGGTTAAATGTCTCTGTGAGTCTTCACAGTCTGCAGATGGATATATTGCCGTGCCAAAACCACCAACTAATCCTTATTTAAGAAAAATATTGCAATATTTCAACAATCAATGACCACATATACCTTGTATTTTCAATTAGGAACTACTGAAATAAGTTCAACTATTCCGTTGCTTGTGAAGAAACTATAGATATAAAGCTCTGCCAAAATTTTCACGTGACTTTACTTTGTACTTTCAATAAGGGACGTAAAGAAGTCCGAATATTTGGTTGCGTTACGGTTGAAACAATAGACATATTATGTTACATCTCTACCGAAATATCTTCACGTTTCTCTTCATTGTTTGCCTACCGAAAACTGGCTCGTGATTCTTCTAGTCATGCCTCAAATGGATGAGAGATTTTTCGATGTGACTTGAATACGAAGTAGTACATCACGTGTCATTATACAAATAGTGGGATATGCGTGTTAAAAAGTTAATAACTTAAAAATTAAAATTTCCCACCACTTATATAAAAACACGTGATGTACCATCCGTATTCTGATCATAATGAAAAATTTCTCCATACAAAGAGTAGGTTTACTTGTTCATTATGAAGCCATGTCCCGTGGTTAATTTAGGGTTTCACCAATAGTATGACGTTGTTTACTTGTTCATCGGTGTGCGTGATTATATATGTAATTTTAACTTCCAAAACAGCAGGACCAAGCGGCCTATAATATTTTATAACGTGGTCCAACATTTTTTTGAGAAAATAGTTGAACCACGCGATTGGTCCAATAAACCAATCCAAGCCCAAGACTTCGAGATTTGATCCATGGTCCAAATCCCATTCAAAGAAATCAAGGTTTGTGGTCCACAAAATAGAAATGTTTTGGTGGGATGAGGATCCTCTTTGTGAAGATCTTAGGTATCAATTAATTTTAACTATTTGTCGTATATTGTGCGGTTAACTTTTGTTAGGAACTATTTGTGTTCAATTTTAAATAAAAAATTTTAAATGATTTTTAGCTGCAGAATGACTGATAAATGGATACGATAAACGCAACTAGTTGACCAAATCCTCACCGGATAGTATCCTGTTCCGTTTTGGTGGTCCGGAGAAATCTCACGCGTGGAAAAAACTAAAATGATAAGGATCAAGATTCAGACGTGATGAGAAAAAATGATATCCAATTCGAGGAAATAATGGTCTACGGTCCACGGAAGGAAAAAGTCTACGATTCTTCTAAAGATATTTGGAGATCAGCATAAGGGAAACTCAAATAGCAGCTAGGCAAGAAATAAAGCCAATAAACCCCGAAAAGGCATGAGTATTCCAAGAAGAGTTGATTGTCGAACATCACACTACAAAATTGGAGCAGTCGAGGAAGGAAGGCTTTTCAAATGGACAAACTTGAGGGACAATAAGTTGCCGATCGACCTAGGGCTATGAAGCTTGAAGGAAAAAAGAGGGTCTCTCTCGTGAAAAAAAAAAAAAAAAAACACTTCATATTTCTTGTACTGTTGGAAATAAAGTATAGAGAAAAAGAAATAGATGACGAAACAAATTAATTGGTAAATCATGAAGAATAAATTTGAATAAATACTGTAGTTTCATTTACTGGGGAATATATTACACGTGCACACCCTAATTCAAAGATGAAGTATTTCTCTCATTTTTTTTTTTTTTTTTTTTCACTATCATCAATAATTTAGTGCAAGTAAAGGGCCAAGAAGTACAAGACTGAAGCTCCGACCAGAGATCCAACGGCGTTCATGTTGCTTCCATTAGGTGCTGGAACAGAAGCATCGGAGATGGGAGCTGCGGAGGGGGTGGCAGCTGGGGTGGCGGCTGCAGCCTTTAGAGGTGCAGCAGCCATAGCTGCGGACATGCAGACAGCAACCACGAGGACAACCAAGGCAATCTTCTTCATGGTCATTTTGCGGGTGGCGTGTGGTCGGTCGATGGATCGAAAACAAGCCTTGCAATTGGAATGTTAGGAGGCTTGTAGAAGTCGGTAGCTGTCCTGAGGAAGATAGGAGGGCAGACGGAGATATATATAGCTTTCTACGGAGGAGGGTTTTGTTATTTTTGGGATGAAATCTGTTGGATTTTGTGTGAGGTTTGGAAGGGTTAGTACATACGTGTATGGTTTTTGCATGAACAACGCCTACATGCATGGGTATAACAAACTAACAAATTAAGTAATAAATGTCAAGATTAGAGGAGGATTTACTAACAATATTCATACCCATTTTTGTATCATTGTATGTGATGGTAGTACGAGAGAAAATCAGGTAAGGTGGTTTGAACACATGAATTGAAGATTCACAGATGCTCTGGTTAGAAGATGCAACTATAAGATGGAGGGTCAACGCAAAATGGGTAGATGAAGACCTAAAAAGACTTGGAAATTAACCTTAAAGAAAAGATATGGAGTACTTGGAGCTAACAGAAAACATGGTGCAAAACTGATCCAATGGTGTCCTAGGATTCATAGAGCCGATTTCACTTAGTGTTGTGTTGCTGTATGTGAGGGTAATAGCATGCATAATTACATGTTGAAAATGCTAAAGAGATCACATTCTTGTGCTACAATTATGTAGCTATCCGATGTGGCAAGTGTAAAAACTTAATTCCGTCACCAATAAACCTATAAAAGGATCACATTCAAATTGGATCGGCCTAATGTAAATCATTTATCATCAAATTATCGAACTCGTGGCACTTTTAGATCATCAACCTTATTTGATCAAATTGACACCTAATAAGCATCAAATCCGTATAAGTTAATGTTGGATTATCTTATTAATTTTCTTGAAATGT
This sequence comes from Pyrus communis, assembly GCF_963583255.1. Lineage (NCBI taxonomy): Eukaryota > Viridiplantae > Streptophyta > Magnoliopsida > Rosales > Rosaceae > Pyrus > Pyrus communis. The sequence goes on along the minus strand of NC_084810.1, from coordinate 25,659,818 downwards.
TTGTATAGTCTTATATAACTATAAGTAATTTTTGAAGAAAAACTTGGATAAGAGTATTCAACCACGCTAGCCGTAGAACATTTTTATAAAAAAAACGTTAAGACTCTTTTGTAAGACTAGCGTGTGTAAACAATTGTGTGAAAAAGGTGGTGACAATTTACTCCCGAAAAAAAATGAATGCAAATACTAAGTTTTTTTTTTTTTTTTTTTTTTTTCTTAAGGGGACCACTTGGTGGATTCGTTGTAGCAGTTCATCATTTCGGGAACCAGGAAGACTCATTGAGGCACTTTATCCTTTCCCTGAGTACCCATCATGAAATTCACCAACGCCAAAAATCAAACTCAAGACATACGTCTGAAATACAAACTTAAAATTCATCCTCAACCTGCCATCCCGTGGTGGTTGAATGGAAATACAAAGTTGACTGTAGAGTAAAATAATATAGGATTTAAATAAAATTTCCCATCAAGAAATCTTTGAAGTGAAAGCAAGTCGACATATTTCCTTCTTTCTTTTCTTTTCTTTGGTAAAGCATCATTTTTAAACTTTCTTTACTCAACGGTCTAGATATCGCCACCCTATTCAACAAGGACAACCACCGACCAATAGAGCCGTTATGGGGACCATAGAAAAGAAGCAAAAGGCTGACATGTCACCTCATTAAACAAAAATTGAAGATTTTTAAGTTTATTTACAAAAATTAAAATTAAAAGGGTCTATAAATACATGTCCCTCCAGGTTTTCAACTCAACAGAAACACAATCTCTCCCTCCTTCTGTCTCTCTCTCTCTCTCTCTCTCTCTCTCTCTCTCTCTCTCTCTCTCTCTCTCTCTCACGGTTCACTCAATCCATTATCTGTTCTTCCTCTCTAGAAATGGCGCAAGTTAGCATCTGCAAAGCTGTGTTCTTGATGGTAATCGCCATTGTGCTTGTCTCAGTTAGGGCTCAGGATGGCGCACTGGCACCATCACCGGCATTGGATGCTGGAGCCGGAGTTCCAGTGACAATTTCCGGCGCTCTTGTTTACTCTTCGGTGCTCCTCTCTCTCTTTGCGCTGTTGAGGCATTAGGGAGATTCAAGACCGAGACCGCTATTTAACCATTGTGGTATTTTTTTGTGTTCTTTTGGAGATGGATTTCACCATTTGTTGTGGATGTTATATTGCTTCATCATAATATATATACAGTAGTGGTCGAATTCTGCTATTTTTGGCCTTCAATACTGCATTTCTAGCGCCAGCGGCCGCAGTCTAGCGGCCATGGCCATCTCTTGGCCCCGATCTGGCAACATTCTATCAAGTATTTGAAGTTTAGAAGCTAACTTAGACGCAATGCCTACTTTAGAAGCTAACCGGGATGAGAACTGTTCAGAAGAATTACATTTAACATTCCTACTCACATGAGTTCAATACCTCCGGGCAAATAAGAACCAAACTTGCAGCCAGCGTCCACTTGAGAATGTTAAAATCAACCATCCTAGAGTATTCATATACCTAACAATGGCAATGGTGTTGTGTAGGGGAATTCTTACTTGAATTTCCCATAGTGTCTACACCAATAGCAATTCTAACTTCTTGTTGATCACAAATATTTCGGATTTTTTAGATACTGTATACTGGAATCTCCGGCACAACCTTTACCTTGTTGTTTGACCTCAACCAAGAATCAGTACAAATATTTCGGAATTTGCTGATCCTCTTAACTCGTCATCCAGCAATATATAACTAATCCTCGAGGTTGGTTGTCGAAAAAACAACCAACATCCATATCTTGATGAATGATTTCTAACTAACCGATAACTTGGCTCAGTATTTCTAGAGTTTGAAGTTCGCATTGGGCTTAAGTTCGACTTCTTACTGGCGGGAGGTGCACAGTGCCTCCATAGTACAGAGTGCTGGAAGCTAAACCTTAGACATTATAAAGGGTAGGAAGTTGGGTTCTATAATGATGCGGGTTCTATAAAGATGCACGCTCACAATTTCTGAGAAGTAGCTCAACTGTAATCCAGATGATACTCAAACAATTCAACTGATTGAACACAACAAATGCTTAAAAAAATACCAAACTGTACGCCACGATAACAAACTGTTCAGATAATTCATAACGAAAGTGATCCATGTTGCTGAGGGACCGTTTAATAACCATTTCACTTTCAGCTTTCAGTTACCAAACAAGATTTCAATTTTCAAAAAAGTGAAACAAAAACTGAAAATTGAAAATGAAATGGTTATCATGTGGCCTCTAAAGATTACAACACACAATTCACACTGAACATAAAGGAGATAAAAGCAGATCCATCTCTATGTTCTCGACAATATGAAACATCTCGAATGTAAATTCTCAAAGTTATCAGATTCATACAACTTATGCCAAGAATTACAATTTCGCTATGCCATTCCCAATTAATGGCATTATTGATTTACTAATTCAAAATGAAGAATTATAGAATTCAACAGAGAGATTATATCACTACAACAACAAAATTCGAAACTCTAACGCCTCAAATTTCCAAAAATTCATCTCTTTTCCTCAGCACCAATGCCCATTCCCTCACCTAAAGATTAATCCTTTTGGATCAATCATCCAATTATCCAACTATCCAAGTGTAACCCATTTCTCCAATCACCTAATATATACTAACAAAATCGAAATATAATCGAAAAAGATACAAAATTTAACTCATACCCATCAATCTACTCGCTCTTAGCATCTTTACCATCTTTAGCAGCTTCACCTTCACCGGCACCGGCACCTGCCTCCTCCAGCTTCTTCTTATTCTTCTCTATGGCCGCAGCAACTTCACCCGGCATGTACTTCTCGTCATGCTTGGCCAAAACCTCCGTGGCGGCAAAGTAGCACTCGCCGCTCCTCGCCTTTCCCGATATGCTTTTCGTCGAAATTTCCCTCCGAATCTCCTCCGTGAAAGGCTTCACAAATCCCTCCACCACCACCGAGTGGCCCTCCCGGAACAAATCGGGCAATGATCCCTTGTACCGGACCAAGATATCGGTCATCAAATCGGTGACGACGAACTCCATCTCCGGCGAGGAAGACGGCTGGACGACGCTACCTTCAAGGACGAGGCCGCCGACCCGGAACTTGCTCTTGCTAGGGTTTGCGGAGTATTTCTCGATAGCGTCGGTTGGAGTGACGTAGAAGACGAGCTGGTCTTGGAAGCTGTTGAGGACGATGACAATGAATCCGGCGATGCAGCTGAAGGTCAGGGCGTAGGTCCAGAGGCGGCGGGTTTGGAGCTGGCGAGCCCGGGCGCCGATGTCGACGGGTTTGGGGCGGGTCGGGCCGCGGCGGGCGGTGGAGAGGAAGCGGAGAGTGAAGGGGAGGTGGGGATTTGATGGAGGGTGGAGATGGGGGGTGGAGAGGAGGGAGAAGATGGAAGGTGGAGATTTGAATACGGGGTGGTGGTGGATCGGGGTTGTGGTGCGGAGGAGGTGGGATTTGAGGCGGAGGGCGATGCGAGTGGCCATTTGGATTTGTGGGGGAATTTTCTCGTGAAAGTGATGGAAAAATGGGGTGGAAAAGTGAAAGGGGAACGTCTAGGGGTTTGGAGAGGTACAAGAAGCAGCCTCTCTACAGAAGCTCTCTGTTTTTGGTCAAAGGGACTTCGGAAGGATAGGAAGGGAATTTGGAAATTTTTTTTGTGGTTTTTTTTTCTCAAAAATTTAGGGCATATTTGATAATGTATTACAAACGTTTTGATTTTAGGAGGTGATTTTTACACTTAGTCTTTAGCTTTTTATATACATTAAAAAAAAACACATTGAAATGTGTATAGTATTAATATATAAAATGTAGAAAAATAAATCTACGTTGTTAGTAATATTTTTATAATATAAATTGTTGGATGGTGATGGTTGTGGCGGATTATAAGTGATGGTAATATTGAATGAGGAGGGAGAAATGATGATTGTAGTTATGAATTTTTGTATAAAAGAACACATCAATTTTAATTAATTTAACTGCACACATCTGTATTAAAAAAAAAAAAAAAAAAATTCAAACTCACTACAATCGTTATGAAAATTTCTTCTCTAATGTAGGGTATTGATTCTTCGCGTAAAGCCCTTTGCAATACTAGCCGCCCCTAAGATATAGGAATTAGCCCTTCTATTGAAGTACGGATTGGATGATGATATGTACAAGCCAAGGTTAGGTGACTAAGGGAGATTATATTTAGGGGTGTGATATCTACACACTCATTTTTACTTCTCATACACTTTTTTAATTTTCGACCGTCGAATTGGATAAATTAAAGAATATCAAAGGACAAAAATTAACAAGGAGTTTGAGAAATAATTTGGGGTGTATGGATAACACACCCCTATATTTACACACCTCAAATTACTTCTTTCAGACTCTTTTAATTTTTTAATATTTTTCTATCAAATATTAGTGGTGTGTAAAAAATATTAAAAAATTTAAAATACGTAGGAATTTGAGATGTGTGAATATAATCTCTTCAGACTAAAAAAAATAGATAAAGAAACTCAATTCCCTCTCTTCTCTTCTCCTCTCTCTCTCTCACTCCTCTCTCTATATAAACCATATCAGCTCCATCGTTTACTCTCAATTCAGTCGTAGTTCCGTCAAACTCTTTTGAACCCAAAAATCTTGGAGCTTTTTGGACTGGTGGGTCAAAAGTTTCTCCATGGATTCTCAGGTGTTGGTGGCTCTCGCGCTCTCACTCGTGGGTGGACTCAGTACTTCACTCGGTCAGTACATAAAGACCCGTGGTTGTTCATGCTCTGCTGAAATTTCAGCTGCCCATTTCAGCAATTTCACATTTGAATTACCCCATTTATTGAATTTTGTTGTTCTTGTTTATTTTATCTAGAATGGTTTCCTAAATTTGCTTCTGGGTTTTTCTTATTTTTGGGTTTTGGATTCAAATTTGTTTCCTTTGTTTGACTTTTTTTTTAAATAGAATCTTTTGATGGAAGTATGATTAATATTGATTACTTTGCTGGAGCTGGGGCTGGTTAAATTAGCTTCTTATAATTTCGATTACGGTTGAATTGACTCCATCAAGTTGCCGTGGAATTGAGGTTTAATGGTATTAACTTATGATACTAGAATTGATCGGATAGACAAAGATATCGAAATGCAGCTCAATTGACTTTGTTTTCGAAAAAGGTTCAATTTGACGTTTTTAGAGCAAATTGACTCTATCAAGTTATTGTGAAATTGAGTTCTAAGGCTGTTAACTTGTAATTGATGATGATGGAATTGCGAGGATTTGTTCCAATTGTTTTGTGTGCAAGTTTTTGGTATTGATCCTGGTGCCAAAAAAAGGATTTTCGCTCATGTTTCTTATGGAATTCCTTAATTTATCATGTTCACCTCAATGCTTAGTTGATCAGTTTATGATCTGGAGCCTAATTCTGAACCATGGAATGTGGAACAGGTGCGCTTTTTGTAATTGTCAATGAAACTCCTAATTTGAAGAAGCTCGGGCTTTTACAGGTGCTCCGATTTCATTTCCTCAAATGCCGACTTGTTTTTTCTGTCTGCTAATGTCATTTTCTTCCTTTCGGAAGATTGAATCATTGTGTTGACTTAATTGCTTACATCTTCTTCTCCCTTCCAGCCGATATGTACGTGTCGCCAATGTATTTTACTCTACGATAAATGTTACTCTTTACGTTTAACTTAGCAAATATGCATCTGACATTGATGACATTTTGTGATCCTATTGAATTGATGTGATATAGTCAGGATGTGCTTAGGGAACCAAGATCCATCTAAACCTCTGATGTTCTGTCTACAGGGTTTTGCCGCAGGTCTGATGCTAAGCATATCATTCCTAGATTTGGCTCACAACGCTATAAACTCAATTGGCTTTTTAAAAGCCAACCTATGGGTAAGTTATGTACTTCAATGTTCATCTGATTTAATAGTGGAGCCAGGAAATTCCTAATGGGTAGGCAACTATTTATTTATTTGGCTGGAGCCAGTAAATATAGGTAAAATGTAGGTATATTTTCTACAACAGCTAGCTATACCTCATGGTAGCCACCCCCTGGTTCCGCCCTCAAATTCTGATTCACTTGGGTTTGAATACATCAGTTTTATGACATGTGTTGTCCCTGTTTCCTCTTAAGAATTGGATTAAAATTTATTGGCGGTGCAGTTTTTTGGAGGTGTCATATTCTTTGCTATCATTGCCAATTTTATCCCAGAACCAACTCTTGCTCCTATTTCAAAGGTATTGATTATCTCTTCTCCTAATTTAGCATGTTGTGGATACTTTTACATATGACTGGGAATTACACATCCACCCAGAATATTGAAAGTGTGTTTGACCGTAAGACAATATGCTTAACAACAGAAAAGTGGAGATGAAGGAGGCAAGGACACTTTGAAAAAGCATCGACGTCAAGTTTTATTCAGTGGGATAGTAACAGCAATAGGTATTACTACGTTATTGAGATGTTTAAATCACCTTCCACATCCAGACAGTTATTTGAATTAGAAAATGAAATTAATCTTTACTTATTTGTGGAATTGGAAATATTAGTTAATTTTCATATGTTTGTAGTCTAAGTGTGCATGATAAATTAAATTTGTGGTACTCAATTCTGTGCTTAGCAAAGCCTATTTCATGTCTTTGCGTGCATACAAGAAGAATAAAACCCACCCCTCTGCCATTCCACCCACATGCCACCCTACCCAAGGCCTAAGGGTGTTCTACTCTACATCATTTGCATATTTTGAAAGTCTTTCATGGCTTGTAGCAATGCTTTTTAGTTTCTAGTTTCTAGAGATTTTTTTTCCTTCGGAGTAATAAAGTCTGAGCAAATACTTCAGTAATATGCGTAATTTGTATACTTTATCCCTTATGAAATGGAACATCCGGTCAATTGAATTGCAGGCATAAGTTTACACAATTTTCCGGAAGGAATGGCTGTGTTTCTTGGATCAATGAAGGTAACTCAAGCTTAAGTTTTCATAGTACTTGGACTTGGAGTATTTAGTTAATTCTAGTTTGAATTAGACAGATGAAGTCATGCTTATTTTATTTCGAGTTTTATGTTCTGTGTTTGATTTAACATAAACTTAATAATTATGTCTGAAAAAAGTGTCTTCATCAATGATCAGAGTTTCTTTAATTCATGATGTGTAATATTAATGCTATTTTCATTTTAGTTATTTAAAAAAATGTTGTTGAAAACAGAATGCGAGGTGTCTATGACCTTTAAATTATTTTTTTTATTACCAACCATTTGGTATTCTTCGTGACCTAAATGGCTAAATCAGATCTATTGTTTTCCAGTTGGTTAAACTTTCTTCTTTTCTTCCTTGTGATGCATTTTTAGCGTTATTACCAACAAGTGAATATGCTCCTGGACACTCAGCTGCTGCTAAAAAAATTCATGTTGTCTTGGAAATATGTTGCTTTCTTCTTGAAGCACAACTTCTGAAGTTGCGGTGTCTAGTTTGGAACTCTTTTCTAAATCTACTCTTGTTTGTGATCTAAGACAAGTTGAACTTGATTAGATGCTTACTGATCCTGCTTTCTACGTATCTTTTTTCATAGTGCATATTACTTTTGATTGCATAGTCTTTTCATCTATGGGATTGGTGATTATGGATGCAGCAAGAATACTTTAGATATCTGTTTGCGGACTATAATTACAGCTGATGCTAATTGTTGCATACAATTCCTGCTTATTCCATAATTCATTGTAGGGCCTTCGTGTTGGTGTCAACTTGGCCTTGGCCATTGCCTTACACAACATCCCAGAGGTATATTCTCTATATCTTGTACCGTTTTGTGTTACCCTAACTGCTTGCACTCTGCCATGGATTGATTTAAAGTTTGGGTTTGGACTGTAGAACTATTATTTCATTGTGTATTATATGGTGACAACCTTTTCTATTCTAGGGCGTTGCTGTGGCACTTCCTGTGTACTTTGCAACTCAGAGGTGAGAATTTATGAAGCCATCGTCTAGTTCAGCACTTGAAGTACTTGTGATGTTTGGAAACAATGAAAATTTTCACTCATTTAAAAATAACTATTATCTTTAATAAGTTCGAAATTAAGTTTTTACTCAATTTCTATGAATAATAAAAAAACTTCTTTTGGTGCCCATTTCTAGACATGACTTCTACGCTTTGTTCATTTTCTTGTGCAAAGTAGTGATAAAATTATTGAATGGTGGGTTTTCTGCATGTCCCAGCAAATGGCAGGCATTCAAATTAGCAACGCTTTCTGGTTTCGCTGAGCCTTTGGGTGTCGTAATTGTAGGTATGCGAACTGTCAAAACAACCTTTAGATATCTTTCTTTTACCAGTCTTAAAGGGTAGGGTGGATGTAAAATAGGTGCTTGAGTCCTGAAATTCTTGAAGGCAACTTGTTAATGGGTGTCACTTTTGCTACAGCCTATCTATTTCCGAGCAGCTTGAGTCCTGAAATTCTTGAAGGCCTGCTGGGATCAGGTTTGCAAATCAATGGTTCTCATCTAAAGCAGATTACTTTGTATGAAAATTTAGTTACCATTTATTTTTGTTGTGACAGTTGGTGGAGTGATGGCTTTTCTAACGCTGCATGAGATGCTGCCCTTGGCGTTTGATTATGCGGGGCAGAAGCAAGCAGTCAAGGCCGTGTTTTTGGGAATGGCCTTCATGTCTGCAAGGTAATACTGGCGTTATAAATATATAATGAAAAATATCTGAGTCTGTCGCTGTTAGAAGTGCATATATAGTGTTGGGCCTCATCGAAAGAGGAGCTCTTTAAGGATTTTTTTTCAAAGTACATCGCTGTTTAATTTCAATCAGATTCAATATCTAGAACAAGAAGTTTAGAGCCTGAGGATGTGATATTATAAGTTTTGCTTATATCAGATAACTTTCTCCTTGCCTGTTTTGCAGCCTATATTTTCTTGAGATCAGCCTGCCTCAGGAGATGAGCTTGTAGCTGCATTCTACAGGTCCTGCCCGATAGTATTGTCATTGTTCAACTCTGTACTCCCATGATGGGCAACTGGCACTGAATACCTGTACTGTTTTTAGACCCGCGCGTTGATAGCTCATATGGTTTCGGCACAAAGAAGGTTTTACTGTGACCGTCCCCGAAGATAGGAGTTCATACTCGGTATAAGAGAAATGTACTTGTCCATTAAAAGGATGTAAAATAGTGTATGGAACTTGATTTCTTCAATAAAGTCTACTCTTTCATTTACACGAGAATTTCAAGTGTCTAACAGGTTGCATTGGTTGGGTGTGCTTTGGAAGGTAATATAATGATACTCATGGCCTTTAATAGGAGAGATTGCCGTGACACCTGTTGTATACAACATTATGTGTATAGCACACATCACGTGATTTTTACTGAAAAATGCATGAAAAAGTCTGTGTGACCTATCTCTTTGTCCCACCTTGTTAGATGAATGCCACATGCGGCCGTCTATACACAAGTTTTTCTCCTAAAATCCTAAAAGAGACTATGGATCAAATTCTCATCCAAGCATGCCTTAAGGATGGGAATAAGATCCTCTCTGAATCCGATCCAAATCTGTTTGTTCAACCGAAAATCGAACGACTAGGAATTAATTAACTTTCTTTTTTGTGCATGGTGGGTCGGCAATCGTGCCAACACCCATCGAAGAATGCAGAGAATTGAGGATCCGGAGATAATCCCGACCCTTAAAGATGGGATACATACATTTACTCCAACAACAGATTCCATGACCTGTGCCATGGATTTGATCAGGCATTATCTCTCCCCTCCTATTACCATCCCCTTTCATCCTCTCCTCTCACTATTCTTTTTATCTTATTTTCTATATAAAAAATTCAAAATAAGATGTAAACGTGGTGTAATCGCAACCGTTTAAATAAGAAATGATAAAAGATAAGAGAGATTAGAAGGGGAGATAATTCTACTCCTTATTATTTTGATGCTTTAGGCTTGGCATCGATCATAACATGTTGCAAACAAAGGAAAAGACATGTAATTAAAAAAAGGCATGAAAAAAGGAAAGGAGAGAGAGAAAAACAACAAATGAAAGTTAGCATAATTGATAGCTTTTGTATGCAACATGCTGTGACATGCAAACTGCAAAGCACAACACTTCCAAGTTTTACGAAAATTCTAGAATAGACTGGCCAATAACATAAATTAAGTGGAGCCTAGATTCTCTTCAGATTTTTGTATTTGTTGTATTTGAAGCTGACGGAATAAGTGATCCGAATTACTCATTTTAAATTTTATAGTCTTCATTAGCCCATTATATAGGTTTACCTCACGTTAACTAAGGGTCGAGATATCTTTCCCTTCAACAATCCGACCTAATCTTTGAACTCCAAACATAAAGATTCAAAAATAACCTCAAATTCAAAAATATATATTTTTGAATTTTTCTAAGGGTTGTTTTATTGACATCCCACAATCTTATAAATACACCCTACACTTAAAATTATTCTTTTAAATTCCAATTTTAACCTTACTTCTGCTAAGCCACCCCACCTGTTCAAAACAACAATAACATTTCACCTAACTGACATCTTGCTCACCCTCCGCCACTTCTATTCTAAGCACTCCATTCCCTCATCTTCCCCTCCCCCTTCCCTTCCTGTCGTTTTGCGAGGCCTTTAGCAGTTTATAGAAACTGCAATTTCAAATGTCATACTCAAGGATGTCTACTTGATGGCTATGGGCATGAAAACATATGGAACGTGCTGCATTATTGAGATCATCTTCTTGTAACAATTGAATTATTGAGATCAATGAAATTTGTTAATGATGGTGCATGCTATTTGGCTATCGTGAAGAGAATACATGGTGCATTTGTGGGTGCTGGGTTTGTTTTTTTTATTTTTCAAATTTATATAGGGGTAAAAGAGGTTGTTCAATAAGAATTAAAAAAAATAGGGTATATTCATAAGAATATGAGGTATAATATAAAAACCCTTTTTCTAATACCAAATAATTTCAAATTCGTACAAGAAAAATAAAAAATCGTAACCAACCTAAGGACTTTTAGGAGATTCCATAAACCCATTATAGTTTTGGATTTTGTTGAGCACTCAATTGAAATGAAGAGACTTCAATCTCATCATCACTTACCATCGAGGAAATCATTGCATCTTCCTGGAAATGCAATTTTTGGAACCAAAAAAAATATATATATATATATACACAGTTCGTCTGCACAACATGGGATTAAAAGCTGTCTAGTCCTATCTGTAACTGATCTATTGCAAAAAGTAAGCTTTTTTATTTGATTTTTGAAGTTGAAGAGAAAATGGGGGGAAATTAGTGAGAAACTCCACTCAAAGCAAAAGAGTAGAAAATACTAAAAGGTGTTTTATTTGGGTAAAAGGAGAGAGTGGGGAAGGAACCAAAATCAAGTTTTTGACAAAAAGCTTTATTGGTAATGAACATCTTAGACCTAACCAAAGCTCAATGCTTAAAAATGTCTCAAAGACAAATGAACATATTTGTCGTTTGTTAGAAGAGAGAATTTCTTATGCACACAATTTGGATGACATCTCTCTCATTTAAACGTCAATAATTTATGGTTACTTAATTGCACATGAATGACTAATGATATCATTTTAAACTTTAAACATTGTATTTATGGTGTTACTTTTCTTAACATATGTGTTGATTGATGTACATGGACTATAGTCTACATAGAAACTTTGGGCTAAAACATGTGGGAATATGGAAAGGGAACCTCTTTGGATCCCTTCCTCCTAATCCACTCAGTTCGAGGATCCGGACCATTGAAATTTGATCCAATGGTTAAAATTATTATAACTTTTAAAGTAGATTCCTGTTTGTAACCGTTGGATTAAATTTTAATAGCACGGATCTCCGGACTTGATGAATTAGGAGGATCCCTTTCTGTGGGAATATAATGTTTATGATCATGACAAAGAAGCAATAGTAATGCTTGTGAATCCTTTGGATATTCTTGATGAATCATGAATGGTAAGGTTTCTGTTCAGTTACCCTAGAAATAGTGCTGCTGCCATAGCTATAGCCAATATTCACCTGCTAAGTTCTGGTGCTAAAACCAAATCCTACACAATGCATCTGTTTTGTGGGTAGCAAAAAAAGCATTAAAAGTTAAAAACATTCTAGCGAACAAGTGTGCAGGTGCAGCAACTTTGCTGCTGCTGCCACTGCTTTTTTTAATTACTTCGACTCTTTTTTTTGTGCTTTCCATGCATATATGTTCTGTCTGTACCAACAAAGTTTCTTTTAATCTAGTAGCAGTTTGTCATATTTTCTTCTAATTTTGGCTTCTATAGGCTAAATTAACAATCGTGAAACATGAATTTGTTTAGCCAATTTGACCGAAGTTTTGTAAGGATGATCAATATGAATGAAAACAAAAAAAAAGGATTAACGGTTTAAGAGCATTTCCAAAATGCTGTAAAACAACCAATAAAACTCTATTTCAAAGAGTCAAACTAAAAAATTGATCTCCAAAAAATGCTGTGAAAGAGTATATTATAGCAAAATGAATCGTTACTCTTTAAATTTAGAGAGTAACTATTCATTTACTAAATATTAAAAAAATAATAAAACTCAAAGATGGACCCATGTTTTATTATTTTTGTAAGAATGATCTTACATAATATTGGCAACAAATAAAACTTAAGTTTGCAATATCTATGAAGAATCTTTGTATGTGAAAGTACTTCTATTTCTTTACTTTAACTAGGTTGATTCTTCAATTTTTCTTGGGTGATATTATCCACACACCTATTTTTACACATTTGTTACACACCTCTTATAATTTATGTCCATGATCTTTTTCAATTCATTCAATCTAACTTCCGAAGATTGAGACGGGTATGTGAAAGGTAAAAAGAAGTGTGTGGATAGCAATCACCCTTTTTCTTCCTTAAAGACTTGGCTGATAAACATGTAAAAAGACGATTAGTTTTCGCCCCCATCTTTATCTTCCTCATGCATGGGGATCCTTGACCACATAAACTGAGTTCAATCCTGCTTACACGATTCACTAATCACAATCAACTACATACATATACCAAGGGTCCAAGACAAAGTTGTATCTAGTAGTTTATCCATCCCCAAAATAAACCTCGCATCTTGTAAAGTAAATTACTAATTAAATTCATTAGCTTGAATCCTAGCCAATCAACCTATCTTGTTTCCGAGACAAGAATTTTGGTTGCTTGTATTTTGAGACCTAAAACCACAGCAGAGCTAATTAGGGAGACAAAGTTGTCCCCTTTGTGCTGGCCATGCATGCTAATGGAATTGATTCTTTTGACTTGAGCCGCTATTTTTTCTCTCTCATTTTTTAGTGAAACTCGAATATCTTAACCTAATTGTCTCCCGTCGAAAAAAATAACATATCTTAGATGGTTTAAGAGTTTTTGAACACTGTATTTCTTATAAACTGATTTTTAGAGACAAGTTCTATCCGTGTACTCTTAAGAGACTGGAACATCGTTTTACAAATTGTGAATATTTTATTCGTTGCAGCTATTGGTTATACAATGGCCTTTTTGGAATTTGACTATAGAAGCTCTAAGCAACCATGCGATTTAACTGCAGTTGAGTCCAAATAGTGGGGCTTTAGAGCCAAAAAATGAGAGAGTAGGATTCTCTCTTCTAAATTTTCCTCCCCTTCAGTCCTCTTTTATTTGAATGGTCACGATCAAGTTATGTTAATATTTTGTATTGACTTTTTTTATAGAGAGAGAAAGAAAAAGAGAAAAGTGGGAGAGGAGGGCAGAGGAGGAGAGGAGATTTGGAATGGAGTGAATTCTAATCGAAAAAGGAGAAGGGAAAAAAGAATCAAGAAAATAAGTTTATGGATATGTTACTATATGAATGTATAAAGAGAACTAACATAATCATACGTTAGGTGCATTGTGGGATTAGCATCTACCTTATATACAGTTATATTCTTTTTTGTACGTATTTTAATGAAAGTTTGGTGGGGACTAAGTTTATTTTTAACACCAAATATTGAAAAAACAAATAAGCATAATTTGATGTTTTACAATAACTTTATACAAATTATAGTTTGATATATATATATATATATATATAAAATGATCAAAATCATACTTATTAAATTCTCTAAACAACGTGAGAAGAGAGATAGAGAAAACATGCAGTACACAGTGTATGCAAGTTTCTGTTTCTTTTGAGGAGTTGGATTGTTTTTTCGAAGAAAACGAAAAACAATAGTAAATATGAAAAGAAGTAGTTGTATAAAACAAGACATAGGAGTATGGAAAGAAGAACATGATGTCTCAGGGTTTTACTTATGCATGCAAAATGGTGATTTGTGTTGTGAGTCAGTGGGTGACGCCGTGACGGAACACTGGATTTATAACAAAAAGAACAAGAAAAGAATCACACAGACAGATCGACAATTAAACAACTAATTACTATTAATTAGTGTCCGTATTTACGTTCTGTTAAATCCACTGCAGAGGTACAACGAAATCATAGTAACTGTCAAAGACTGGCAAACTTACCTCATCATCATAAAGTGAAAGACAGGTGTAGAGGTGGCTAGATAGGTCAGCTGGAAGGTGGAGGATGGGAAAAAATAAAAGATCATTTTATTTCTTATACATCTTTTGATCATTTTTATTCGTTAATCTTTTTTAATTCATTCAATTTGAAAGTTAAAATAAAAAAAATATGTGAAAAGTTAAATAAAATGTGTGAATATCACATCCTAAAATAAAAATGTGAAGTTGAGTTGAGAGAACAATTTTTGTGATCCGAATATATTGTTTTGTTATTTTGTGATCTAGCGTGTGAATGATATATTATTAGGTGAAAAAAGTTATTCGTATTTGGTTACAACGCAGAAAATATTAAAATAATATTGTATCGTGTTTTCATTTGTACGGACGTGTCAAGAAATTTCTTCTCACCAAATTGGGGCACACTCTGAAGTCTGAACCCACCAAACAGTACATGCTCTGATTATATTTGCAGCGTGAAATGACATTTCAGGGGCCTCTTTCTACAAGCTCTTTGACTGCAGACATCTCTCTCTCTCTCTCTCTCTCAATTCATAAAGCTGCCAACAAGATCCATTATATCCCTTCCAACCTCTGTAGTCTGTGGTATATATAATTATGATAAAAAATGCTACAAAAAATAAGAAGCTAGCTAGTTCTACACTGTTTGTAATTAATAGCACATCCACCTTTCTCTGTCTCTCTTGCTCCTCTCTTTCCCTCCCGTATGAGCCTAATAATTTGATCTGAATTTAGTTCCAGTCTACACTGTGATGTCTTTGCAGGTCAATAGTTAATACAGCTCCTCTCCACGGTTGCATTTTATGTTAGAAATATCTGTTCAAATTATTAAGTTTGGAAGAAATAATTAAGACTTTTACAGAAGGAGCAATTGAGGAGTTAGAGGACATAGAGTTAAGCACACACTATGATCGCGATGCATGAATAATCTATCGTCCTATGAATACATAGAAACTTACTTCTTTTCGATCTTCTGAATGTTACTGATATTTGTAACGTCTCTCCAACTTTTTGCACATACATATTTTTTAATAAGAAGAATCTGAATGTAAGATAAGAAACAAATATAACAAATCCCTCCTCCTTTCAATTGCTGGAACTTTAGGAATTCATCATTTTAGGGTTAGTATTAAGGTATCCATAGTTTTTTAGGGTTACATCATGTATTAATGGTTTAGTGAGCTAAAGAATGTTTAAATCTATTTTGTATTACACCCACAAAAATTTCTTATGTATGATTAACTTTTTAATTCATATCTATTAGCTTATTTTGATTACTTTTTAATTAGGTCAACTATCACATCCCAACCCGGGCTCCATCACATCATAGGCTCGACTCCGTCATAGCACGATATTATCCGCTTTGGGTCCCGACCACGCCCTCACAGTTTTGTTTCTGGGAACTCACACGAGGACTTCCCAATGGGTCACCCATCTTGGGATTGCTCTCGCGCGAACTCGCTTAACTTCGGAGTTCCGATGAACTCCGAAGCCAGTGAGCTCCCAAAAAGCGTCATGCTATAGGGAGGGAAGCATGTACATATAAGGCACTCATCCCATCTCCGTTGGTCGATGTGCGATCTTACATCAACCCCAAGCCAACAAGGCTCCCCGCTTTGCAGGAGTCGGAAGAGAAATGTCTATCGTACACAGCATTATCCTTGCTTTGCAAGGGAGTTGTTTCCATTACTCAAACCCATGATTCTTTGGTCACAAATGAGCAATTTTTTCTCTCATCCTCATTTTAATTACTTTTCCCAGTTAATAATAAATTTCACAGATTTTTTTTTTTTTTTTGGTAATCAATAAATAGAGCATATAGTTGTTTCACTGTCTACCGATGCAGTGTATTGACTAATGTACAACCATGAGAAACTTTGAGGAATACATATGGAATCTTCTGAGTTGCATATCTATGACTTCAGCCTGCTAAACCTTTTATGCACTTTCTTTTCTCAAATGGTTTTACCAACTCCTAGCTAGTCCTATCCACTAAAGAGTTATAAATACATTTTCTCAGATAAAATAAAGGTGGGATATTCATACATACGTACATACATACATACATATATATATATACATATATATATATATATATATATATATATATATATATATATATATATATATATATATATATATGCACATAAAAATGAAATTGTGCATGAAAAGGGAGAGTGAAATTACAGGAACTTGGTTTATCATTGATGTTTTAGGAACCATTGCTAATTAAGGGAGTCTTAAAAAAAGGAAGAAGAAACTCAAAGAAATAGTACTAAGAAAAGGAAAAAAATACATAGCTTAGCTTCCAGATGCAATTTTTAGAGTTTCACGACTTGTAATTCATCAAAAAAAAAAAAAAAAACGTTTGAACCAAGCACACAAACTCCCCCTTGTACTGTCAAGGTTTTCCAAAGAAAAAAACTCACTAATGGAAGGAGTCATTTTCCTCAATTTCAGAAGCTGCATCATCTTCCTCTTCAAAACAGTCAATTCCATAAGCTGCATGGCCTTGTCCAAATGCCTTGATATGATCTTTGAGGGACCTCTTGTGCTTGAAATCAGACCCACAAGTGCAATACCAAAGCTTCCCACAATTTTTTTCATGAGTTCTCCAATCACCTCTCACTGCAAAAGCCTTGCCACATTTTCTACACATGAAGGGTTTGATCCCATGTTTTCTCTTGTAGTGGGTTTGTAGGGTTCTGAAGTCTTTGAGAGGCTTTGCCCTTGGATGTTCAATGTTGTTTCTGCAGCCAGGGGCACAGCAATAGCAAGGCAGTCTAAGCATGGCTGTTGGTTGTGTTCCCCTTAGAGATTCTGGCCCTTTTCTGTATTGAGATCCATGCCCCCACATATGCATCTACATAAACAATTTAATCAGCTTTATAGCAATAGTACTGTCGAAAAATACTTCTAATCTACTGCTATTACGGTTCAAAGTGATTGAGAGATTACTTAAGAAGCCAACTAATCCATTTTTTTCCAAAGCAATCGTGGTATTTCATTCACTTCGAACAAATAATACTGGTAGATTAGATCGAGCATTTCTCATTATTATTGGTTGTCACACACTTAGATGAGAACTTTAACATCTATGTATAAAGTTAATTCATATCATACAACTTTTGCCTTGAGGGACAACTTAAAAAAGGCCACTTCCACATGACCAGGAAGAAAATTTGAAGGAAGTAGCTTTGGTTGCATAAAAGTTGGATTTGTTTTGCATAAGATTCGGGTGTCTTTAAAATGTTGATTCTTTTAAGACTTCTTTAAATATCATAATTTATGCTTTTATAAGACAAACATACATCATACATGGGTCATGGTGTTTGAAAATGAAAAGATAAAGCAAATATAATGTCATAGAAATTGGAGTTTGAATTTATTTTTAATTTTTGGGTTTATTTTTTTTCCAAATTGATCTAGTATTCTAGCTTATGTTATGTGCTTGCTTGCATGTATAATTGCATATATATATATATATATATATATATATATATATATATATATATATATGATCTAAGACAGAAGAAAACAACAGGCCATATGGAGATTCAAATAGGTAGGTCAAAGACTCAAAAAGCACAAATCTTTGTGTATTCATAAACAAAGAATTTAATAGTAATTGAACAAAAAAATACAGAGAATTATTAGTAGTATGAGAACTGGATTTTCACATATATATGGTGATTTCGTTTTCTGATGTTAAGAAGTTGTTTATTCCTCGGGCATTGAGGAAGATCGTCTAAAAGCAGGAAGAACTAGGGATATCTTCGGTTTGACACACCTGCCAATGTGTGAGACACAAACCTCAAGGTGCAAAAAGCACAATTGCTGCTGTGTAGTTCAATCACATAAAGGGGTTGCAGATGCAGATAGCTGATCATAATAATATTCTCAGACTCAGTTTTTGGACCAGGTAGATTAATTTATTCTTATTTCTTTTAAATCCCGGAAACCCACAAACCATGTAAAAAGATTGCGGTTTATACAAAGTGCAAAACTGGACATATAAAACAAAACAAAGTAAAATGATTTAAAGTTGCAAGTAGAGAAAAAAAGGAAAACCCTAGGACCCATATAATAAAAGTTAAAGACTAAAATCAATCTAAAAAAGAAGTGTACAAAAATCAAAGATAGATAGGAATGGGTTTTTTCTTTCTCAGAAAAAATCAAAAGAAAAATGATCAGATGCAGAAAGTGATGGGAGAGATAGAGGAGGAAGGAAAACAAAAAGTAAACACTTTCTTATTTATTTTATTTTATTTAAATTTTCAAACTACTTTTGTCTTTCCCTCTAGCTTGAGAAATCATAGAACAAACCAAATACAATTCAGCTATATATGAAGGCTAATTATATACATATACATATATATATATATAGAGAGAGAGAGAGAGAGAGAGAGAGAGAAAGAGAGAGAGAGAGAGAGAGAGAGAGAGAAAGAGAGAGAGAGAGAGAGAGAGATTGTTGTACCTGCATGTTATTGTATCTGTTGAAGGTCTTGAAGCAAAGAGGGCATGAGAACTGGGTTGGACCAATTAAAATTTGAGCAGGAGTAGGGATCCAGTACTGTCCTTTGTTGAGCCTGTTTGATGCATAACCAGCTGAAGCAACTGTAACATCTGCTTCTTTATCTGATGAGATTTCTGGGGATGGAAGCCTGGAGATTAAATCAGCTGAAGATAGGGTTCTGCTTGGAAGCCCTAAATGTAAAGCCACAGTAACATTTTCATCATCTTCTTCTTCATGAACAATATCATCAGACCTAGAAGAGATCAAGAAGTTCTGATGATCATCATCAGCAGCTGATTCTTGCATGTCTTCATGGTGGTGACTTCTTGAAGGGCTTTGGCTGAGGAGGGGAAGGGCTTCTCGTAGAGGAGGAGAGGGAGGTGATGAACATTGGTGGTGGTGATTAGTGAAAAGGGTATTGTTAATATTGTTGATCAAGTTGTTTGATGAGCAGAAATTGTAGTAATCTCCATAATTAGGAGGGTGATAATTATATGGATTAATAGAGGAAGGTGTGGAGGTGGAAGAGAAGTGGTGGTGAGGGTTGATACTAAACCAACCATTATTGAAGTAATTAGGGTAGGGATCTGTCATGATATGGTGAGAGGTTTGGGGGAAGCTAGCTTTAGAGAGAATGGATTGGTTTTGCTGGAATTGGGCTAATATAGTATACAGTATACGCACAGAAGAGAGAGAGAGAGAGAGAGAGAGAGAGAGAGAGAGAGGACCAAAAGGTAATGATAAGGTGGAGAGTGGAGACCTATTGAACAAAATCACCAACTCAAAAAGGAGAAGTGCAGTGTGAGGGTGGAGGAGAAAAACCTTTATATTACGGGTTTATTGATATTGTAGTATTTTGTGTAAATATATGCAAATTATTATCTATATGGATTAGTATTATTAACACAGAAAACCGCAATGTTAATGAGGCTAAAAATTGAATATGAAACCAATAGGAAACGAATCAAACTTTTATAATTGACCGGAAAATTTAAGTGCTAAGTTGCTCTCGAGTATGTAGGGTTAAAAGAAATGTCAAAAATCAAGGTTGATAAAGCAACCCAACTGAGTAAAAAGGGGAGACAAGAAATCACTTGTGAGGTGTGACTAAACAGTGACAAAATATGCTAAAGAAGAGAGAGAGATAATCTTGGGACTTGAAAGGACAAGTCATTTGTTGAACAGTGTACAAACGGGGTAATGCTAAAGAAATTATCTATTTAGATAATATTTTTAAATCATATGATGTGATCGTTGATGATTTTATTTCTTCTTTAAATTATTAAAAAAAAGTCTGTTAAGGGATTTTTGTGTTGAGTCTAATCATCAAATATTTTGTGGTTTACAAAATATAATCTAAGAAGTTGATTTCTTTAGCATTTTTCATACAATTATGTGTAAATACTACCAGCTATGTGAAAAAAGAAGAAAATTACCTCTCAACAACCCAAGATACTCAACTGTGATGAAGGATAAGAAAAGAAAGGAAAAATAAGGCAAAAGACAAAGTTGGTAATTAGGGTTGTGGAGGTTGTCCCCCATAATCGCATTCCTCCTGCTCCTCATTCATGTGAGAGAGAGAAAGAGAGAGAGAGAGAGAGAGATTGTAACATTGTACAACCATCCATTGCAATTTGCATGCACAGAAGCTACTATATCATTTTTAATAATTTATAAGAATATATACAATGATATTATTTTGGTTATAATTTTCTGTGGTTTTGGGAAACAAATGGTTTGGATCCAAACCCAGCATTTGCTTTGATGGGCGGGCCATGGTCGGCTAACTTGACTCCCAACGAGGAGAGAGAGAGATAAGAGAGATTGTCCTCAGCTCATCTCTGTTTCCCTGTTTCATGCTTTTACATGCACAACAACACTACAACAACGTTACTGTTCCTCTATCTCTCTCTCTCTCTCATTCATTTATAAATAGTATGGGTAAATTAAACATTGTCTACGTATTGAGCCGACACTGGTATTGGCATTTGTCAAAATTTCTTGTCGTGAGTCAATTGATTAATTAATTACTATAACAAGAAAGCAAAAATTCTAGCATGCACTTGTGGCCATCCAATTAAACATGGAGATGGCTTATGATAGATATTAGATTGACGCAAACTCTGGTCATTATATTTTAGTGATTGAATTCTTAACCAATAATTTAATCACTAAGATATCAGTATATAATACATCTAAGCATACTAAAATCCCGTATCAACTTTAAGAATAGCTAGTCCTTTTCTTTTTTACCAAAAAATATATATCATAAATAGTAGTGATTGTGACAACCTAATTGATTGCAAAAACAGAAGAACAAGACTTGTGGCCATCCAATTAAAGGTGGAGATGGCTTATGATCGATATTAGATTAAAGCAAACTTGTTAATTTGCATAAATTTTGGATTTCATCACAGATATATAATAGATTATGCAAGTGTTACCTTTATTTACATTTTATCGATGTAGAAAACATGAAATGGAATGATTTAATAATTAGCTTCAATTCATCTAGAAAGAATTGTTGTGTCACCAATAATATATCTTCTTGTATTTATACCACTTATCATGTGACCCGATTGTAAGATTTTGTTCCATTGAACCTATTAGGCGAGGTGATTCCCTCGACCCACATTTCATGAGTTACATGTAGATGTTCATTAAGGTGTTCAATGTTTTTCTTAGTAGTTCATTGAGGTGTTCAATGTTTTTCTTATGCTTATAGATGATCTCTATATCACGTTTTGTATGGCAACTGTTAGAAGAAGATACTTGTGAAATGTCATTGGGAAAAAGTACAAAGGAACATAAATGGATGGAAACAAATTTGCTGCAATTTCAGAGCAGTATGGCTACCCACATCACACTCCAATTTGGTATCTAGATACTTACTAGTTCCCATATGCATTTCGAGTACAAGTAGAGAGGGTGGATGAATGAATGGCATTCAAAGTCGCATTTCGATAGTGGGACCTTCAATCATTTGGAAGGAAGGCCATGTATAAGGCGGGCTACCAATAAGAACATGCGCATATGTGATTGTCAGTCATTGGTTCATTGTCAAATTTACTTGTGTTAGTAACCAATAGTTACTCTCGTGCACCCACATGCATGAAAGTGACTATCATTAGCATCACTACTTACAACGTGGGTTGAGCATATTGATTGATATCTGTCATCTGCGAGCAATAACAAGGGTTAGGAGGGGACAAATGGATGATTGTCATTCTTCAAGCAATTGAAGCTAGAAGTGCAATAGTACTAATAGTTTTCATGCCATTATATCTTATTTTCTAGCTCCAAAGTCCTATTCCTTTCTTTCCAAATTGTGGGTGTGGCTTCAATATTAAGTAACACTAAGTGATATGTGTGTTTTAGCATTAAGTTCAATTTTCACAGTTATTAAATCTTTTATTTTGAATCTCAGTAATTCGTTTTTCCTTTTCACTTCGTTTATTCTATATTTATGAGAATCAAGATATCATCTCCCTAAGAATGTTTCGTTGGATGTGTGGGCACACAAGAAATGACATAATTAAGAATGAGGTTATCAGAGGTAAAGGGAGTAGCCACAATTGAAGATAAGATGAGGAAAAATCAATTAAGATAGTTATGATAAGTGAACCGAAGACCTACAAATGATCTAGTTATAAAACGCGATCATGAGATAAAGACTCGAGACAAAAGAGGTAGAAAAGATGACCTAGGAAGACTTGGAAAGAAACTCTTAAGAAAAAACATAGAGTACTAGAGCTAACGGAGGAGCTCGTACGAAACTGAGCACAACTACATTCTAGAGTTCATATAGCCCACCCTACTTAGTAGGATAAGACTTTGTTGTTGTTAATCAAGATATCATCTCCCAAATAGTAATTCCTCCATAATAGGTGTCGAATTCCTTATTTCCTATGAAAATATAGACACTTCGTAATCAAAAGTAAACACACCATGAAAAATGCGAACTGAGATGGGGAAACCTAGTTTTGAACTTTCTTATTTCGAATTGGGCTCGGGTCAACCCAAGTATCTAAAGCCCAAAAGGCCTGTTTGGTGGCCTGGCTTAGTTGTTTGGTGAGGTAAAGTGTTAGGCAAACACGAAAATTATAAGATGAAAACTGAAACACCAGGCGAAGAAAAGCAGCATGTACAAGTACAACCCCAGAAACAAATACAATAGAAGAATTAGAAGACATGGAACCTAAAAGATAACAGGATGCCCTAGTTCCGATGTCCAATGCCAAAGTGAAATCTCTTTCTATGCTTATCGTTGAATGCGTATTCAAGGCGAAGAGGCCCCAACGGTGAGTCCAGTCTGATGCCAAATCCATATCCGTACCCACTTCCAGGCTTAAGACGAGCCCCCGCGGGATCACCTGATCAAAACAGAATATAACAACCTCTAAGAACATTGCCTGTGAGGAGCAGATGGCAAGGCTGATAATCAAAGGTGAATACGCATTCAAATGCGGACAACAGTCTGAACATGTATGCATAAGTGATCGTTCCAAGGATCCAATTGTGAACAGTAATTTAAACTAAAGAGCAACATACCAGGCACGGTGGGGCCTGACCCAAGATCGGTGCCATAGTCAGCAAAAATGACTCCTCCAACCGGCCCTATCTGTGAAAACAGGCCGGGACATGATGACGGATCAAGGAATCAATTCTCTCTTCAAGTGTACAAATTCACATGAATAATTGAGGGGGGGGGGGGGGGGGGGGTGGGGTGGTGTGGCAGTTGCATACAGTATCAGATGTTGTGAGTGCACTAAGGCTGTTTGCACTACATACCATTGGAAAAGAAATTTCTCCAGAGCCAACTGCATAAGATCTACCAGAGCCCACAGCACCTTCTTCGTAACCTCTTACACTATTTGTTCCACCGATCGCAAATGCTTCATGCGGTGGGAAGTTACCAACCACATGGCCACCAGACAAACTAGCAGGGCAAAGCATATCAAAGTCAAAAACCAAATGAGAGTATCATTAGCTTGAATTCAAAGCTACAATTACAAAAGTGAGGTGGGGGAGGATTGGGGGAAAGATATGTTTTGTGATTAGATTGCTCCAACTGTCTACAAATACAGATTGGTCATACCTTGCAAGAACACGGGTAGGGCCAAGTTCAACGTCTTTCCTCGCACGAGCATTTATTCTGTTGAAATACAACCATTCAGGCAAAACAGGAAGTCCTTGTTCCATGTTGAATACACACTGCAAAAGGACCCAAAAATGAGTATCAAAATACAGTGGACGATCAGAAAAAGGAGTTGTGGGGGTTACAATTGTGAACACACTCAGGTTGACTAACCATTGACGACCCACGGTCACCAGAACCCGTGTAGACACTCTCAAGTTTAGCAAGTAGCACATCATCATGGGTATTGCCACTACAACAGAGAAATGGTAAACAAAGAGCTAGAAGATTAGAAGTATGGGTCACAGAAAAATCTATACTAAGATATGGCAACCAAACTAAATTTGTACCGAGAAAAGAAACCGAACTGAATTAGTTTGGTATTATCTGATTTGAGACTCACGTACCTTGCAGTTAGAGGACTGCCGTAGAAATCCTTGATAATAGGATTTCCTTTCTCATCATGAGCACCAGCATGCTGGAACAATAGTCCAGAATATGGCAGTTGTAAGTATAAATAAAACACAATCAAGTCAACATAATCTTATAAGGAACCCTACAAGTGACAACCACCCAGTATTAAAAGGTATCCAAGCAAACCCAGAAAACCTAACCACAGGGGCGATGATAAAACCACAAGTACCTGAAAGATAAGCCCAGCTGTTCCACTCAGCTTTGGTCTTATTGGTCGGCTGTACTCGATACCTGCTGTGATGCGAGCAATGGTCAACTTACTACCATCTAGTTGGTTATGGATGAGTGTTCCAGGGGTTCTGGAATTCTAGCAGAAGAAGAATCAGTCAAGGGTCTAAGCATCGAGAATTTTGAAGTAGTTAGAAGGAACATATGATAATAGTTGATACAAAATAACATTAAACTACCTGAACCATTATGGTCCTGGATGTCCGCTTATCATCTCCCGCAATCCATGGATCTGAGTAGTTTATGCGAAAAATTGAGTCTATCTGGCCCCTCTCTAAAGAAACATGTAGCTTTTGGTTTCTTCCAAAGAGATTCCTATGAGAATATGCAAAGCTGCAAGAAAAACAAAAAACTTATGGGAAACTGTAATGATTTAGTCTTAAAATTTCAAAAATCGAGTGGAACACTAGCTGACTTGGGCAAAGCAAACACTACTTGTGCAGGGACACATGTATGTCTTTAGGTATATGCAGAAATATATGACACTCACAACATTGATAGTAATAGATTAGCATTTCCTTGTTCTTTTGAAAAATTAGATATCAGATAATTGAATAAATATTTTTGCGAAAGCAAATAATATAAATGCATATGAGGAGATCTATACGTTAAAAATGTAACACCACCACTGTTAAACAGTTAGGATTGTTAGTACCCTGACAATCTAAGTATTTAATGTTACAATGCAAATTGTTAAATACTCACACAGCTGTATTACTATCAACTCGCAAGGGTTAATTATCGTAACCAGTTTTAGTAAGCTCTGATGCTACATAATCTCGTACAGGTACTCCCTTCGAGTATCAGTCTAAAATTTTTGTTCACCTACATATTTACCATTTTAAGTTTCAGAAAGCCAGGCTCTTCCCTATGTCAAAGTCTGTCAACAAAAGGATTTCAGACTGATGCAAATGGTCCAGAAGCTTGACATGCTTTGTTCCAATCCATAAAGGCACAAAACTAGATAATTATCAATTTCTGATTAAAGTCAAATCAGAATCTAATCAGCCCACATTTAATTTGCCAAACACATAATCAACCCAAAAATGAATATACTTAATGCACACACATAACATCATGAATAACTCATCCGACTATGTCGTCAATATTAAGCATGGAAACTGGGGAACTGAAAAAGAAGAAAGCATGCAAACTGGGAAACAGAAAAAGAATGAAGCATGTAAACTGGAGAAAGGAATAGAGCGAAGCATCTAAAACTGGAAAACTACTCATGCAGTAAGATTACCTTCCAATGAGTCCTGATAGAGGGCCGCTTGTAATTCTGAAATTAAAGAATAGAAGTTAAAAATTTTGTACCACAATATCTGAAACATAAACTCAAAGATTACAATTTGCATTTTCCACTAATTTGACTTACCCACTTGATATACCACCACCAGCAGAAAACCCTCCACTTGGCCGCTCAACAACATTCATTGTGATATCAACCTTACCAGCATCTACAATTTTTCATTATTTAAAGCATTCAATTACGATCAATATCATCACACAAACATGTATAAATAATTAGCATCATTTCTACAGATACAGATGGGGCCATAAGCATAAATGCCAATGTCGGACATCATTAGTCCTATAAAGGGTTGAAAGCTCAGAGAGCAGTCTACCATGGATGACCATATTGATGTGACTATTAGGATTCAAGGCTACCAGAATCCTACCGAAATGAGGACAATCACAGTAGACTGTTATCCCTCTCTAACAGAAAAGTTCCACTTGCCGAGAGAAAACTAATGGGTTTGTTGAACATTAACCCCTATCTAAGACTACAGAGTACTCCATCAGTGTATACAAGTCTACATCACAGAATTCGCAACACCAGAAAATTATTATAATATTATGCACCAGATAATGTTTCTATTTGTAAATATTTGATTTCATAAGTTTCCGCATAAGCAACATTCTTAGGTGCTGACTATTATGAAAATTGAAAATAACCTAACATTCTGAAATATAATTTCAAACAAAATTATTTGCCTAAAAATAATAAAACTGAAATTTCCTTTTCCACCTGCTGGTTGGGGTATGATGCTAACATCTTCCATGAGTCCCATAGTCAATACAGTCTCCACATCTCTTTTTCCCTGTAGCATACTGTAGACCTACATAGGAAATCCCGAATGTAAACACAGTGTTCCCGAATATCAACTAAAATTTATCGCTGTGTGTATGCAACAGTACCTGGCCCTTCTTGGTAGTAAGTTGGCGAAGTATCGTTTCAGGCTTTGTCTTCCCTATGGTTGGTTCACCCCTAAAAAGAGAGAAGGAAAATTAGTGAAGAAATGCAGTAGTTGCCACCTTTCCACGAAACTTCTAATTTCAAGTTTATCTGTAAATGAAAACTCAATTAAAGCAGGAGCTTACGTCTTCCTGTCAAGGAATCGTATGGAGATATTATTGACCTCAGTTTCTGATACTTGTAACTTAAGAATACCACCTGAGAGAATCTCAACAGCTGAAACCTAAAATGTAATTGAGAGAACAATTATATACTATTAAGAAAAAAACTTGATCGCAAACAAGGGGCAGTAGAATCCTACACTGAACCAATTCTACACTCTATAGCACTAGAAAAATTAATTACAACTTTATACATTTTGAAATTATAAAGAAAACAATTGGAAAATTCATAAGAGCGTAACCAACCATGGCAAAAAGTCCCCGATCCATGTACCAATCATTGATGGAAGATATTACTTCATTCAAATGCTTAAGATTAATAACTTTTCCTGCACAACTTGACACCAAAACCGAAAATCAATATAGGCCTCCCATGTCATGAAAGTGGCACCACCAGAGAGGTGCAAATGATCTTTCAATAACATATGCATGCGCGCACACACACACCCGTAACCATGTAAGAGCAATGAAGAAAAACCAACCATATCCATCACAGAATGCATCCTTCAGAAACTTTGCTGGAAGAACATTTGCTCCTTCACATACTAGCCCTTGGAATTCCTGGTTTGGTTTTACCTAGCTCCAGTCAAAGAATATATACTATCAGTCATACTTACGTCCAATAGGAAACATGTTTCGATACATTATTATGACCCGAGTTTTTATCACCTACGAAACAATTACACAAATCGATGACTGCTAACTCTCTATTTTCAATTTTCTTTCTTGGAGCAGCCAAATCACTCGTTTAGTTTAAAGACGCGGATTCTAAGAAAAAATTGAAATGATCATGGGACATACAGATTCAACCCTAAACCATAATACAACAATGCACGCGCAGCTTGATAATTAGCATAATATCATAAACACAACTAAAAGAACATAAATTTGACGAAAAAAGTGAATGCAAAACCAATGCGATTAATAAAGACTAATGCTTGTCAAAGTTCTTCACTAGAATCGAAAACGAAAAACAGATAACTAAATTCAATTCCATAACAATGCAGATACAATGTGGATACCTGAAAGATCAATCTGATGCCGTCCCTTGTATCGACAGCAACGGGCATGCAAGAGCAGAAATAGCCGCTATCGATGATCCTATGCACGTCCTCCTGGACCTCCCGCACAGTAAGCGCCGAGTTCGCTCGGCACGCCTTGAGAGCCGCCAAAGCCTCCATTTCGAGGTCCTTCCTCTCCAGCTCCTCTCCGTCCTTGTTCCTCACCAGCACCTCGCTTATCAGAACCCTCTCCTCATCGTGCCGACTCGACGAGTGTCCCTTCTGCTGCGACTGAGTCGTCTCGTCCGGCCGAGCCAGAGACAGCGACGCCGAGCATAAAAGCGGCGACTTCCCGACGAACTGGCTCCGGTCCGCATTCCGGTTCCGCGACTCGGACTCCGCTGATTCGGGAGACCCCCGACTCAGTGACAGCGACGCCCAGCAGAGAATAGGCAAAGGTGGGAACTTTGGGAAAGGCGAACGAGTCCTGAGCGAGTTGATGAGTTGGGCAAACGAGTTTCTGGTTTTGGCGAACAGAAATGGAGGGTCCACGTGTCGATGTTTGGGAGGGCGTGGGACTTTGGCGGAGGGAGACGAAGTGAACCGAAAGCCGTCGTTCGGCGGCATTGGATGTGGACAGATAAATGAGACCGGAGAGTGGTGTTTGGTTGCAGAGATAGAGAAGCCTTGTCCGGGAATAGGAGGGCTTTAGGGTTTTGGTTGACAGTCGAACAGAGAGAGTTGGGGTTTGGGGAAGAAGACGGAGCACCCGGGAGCGGGTTCGGAGGCGGGTCGTGGGCTTGGGTTTTGGGTACTTTTTATTGGGCTTGGTGGACCACTTGTTATAGAAAATTTGAAAACCAAGCCGCGCTAAAAACACCCATCTCCCTCTCTCTCCTCTCTCTCTCTAGCTCTTTCTGCAACTCGGTGAATCTGAATCCATGGTCGAAGTTTGAAATCGGCGACGATGGAGAAGCTGTTGGTGCAGATCTTCGAGCGGAAGAAATGGATTGTTAACCAAGCAAAGCAGCAGGCTTTACTCTTCGAGCAACACCTCGCCTCCAAATGCCTAATAGACGGAATCGCCCCTCCTCCCTGGCTTTGCTCCTCCACCGACCCCAACAATGGTACTACTTTCCGACCTTAATCTCCGTCAGTTTAAATCCGTCATGCGTTTTTTTCGTATTAATTTCAACCAAACTGTCCCTGAGAGTGTATTTTCCTTTTTTATCATTTCTGTAAAGCCCTAGGTTTTCCACATTGTTTGGATAAAAATGTTGAATGTTGCTGCTTTCGACTGCGAAGTTTGCTGTTTTGTTTTGGTTTTAGGGGGAATTGCGTTCTTAGATGATGAAGAAACGGAACCTAGGTTTTCCACATTGTTTGGATAAAAATATTGAACTTTGCTGCTTTCGATTTCAAATTTGCTATTTTGTTTAGGTTTTGGGGGGAATTGCGTGATTGGATGATGAAGAAATGAAACCTAGGCTTTGCACATTGCATTGTGTATTTGTGTACTTTTTGAGGGCATGGTTTGAATAATATTGTTAACTTTTTTGCTTCGGTTTTAGTGGGAATTACGTTTTTAGATGACGAAGAAATGAAACTTTGGTTGTCTGCATTGCATTTTTTATTGGTGTAATTCGGACCGTTTTGGCTTTCTTAATCCTCTGTTTGCCTGCTTGTAATTTTTATATTTGGGATATATTTTCAATTCAAACGATTCATTAATGGAATATGGCGAGGAATACTGCACACACACGCACATTTGTATGCTGTATGTGTAATGTATGTATGCATGTACAATGTCTGCATGGCTTAATTAAGTATCTTTTGATTTGTTCATCACAGTGTTGAACAAACAAGAGCTGAATTCCGGAGTTCCACTCCATGGCGCGCTGCCTATGATCCCTTTTAGTAGTCACTGTTCTGTGTTTGACAAGCCAGCTCCCACAACTGTCAGTGGGGAGCTACCAAATGGTTTGTGCACTGAATTTCATGGTTTGGACAAAGGTTTTGGTGCTGGAGATGAGGTGTCAGTTTTGCCACATTGCTCCGTAGGTAATGCTGGGCGTGTATCCAAAAGCGTTCCTCAAGATGTGAGGGAAAAGGATCCTAGTGTTACATCTCCAGAAGATGTGAGGGATGCAAGAATCTCAGACATTTACCATGATCCAGCTCTATCACCAGCTAGAGGTGCAGGAGATGTGGTATCAACTTTGCCACAATGCCCTGTTAGTAATGCCGCAAGTTCCTCCAACAGTGTTCCTCAAGATCCGAGAAAAGAGGATCTGAGTAATACATCTCCTGAAGATCAGAGGGATGCAAGAACCTCTGACATTTACCATGACCCAGCTCTATCACTGGCTAGAGTTCAGAGATCCAAATCCAGACAAAAAGCGTTGGAAATTCGCAACAGTGCCAAAAAATGCTTTTCACTGGATAAGAACAATGGTATTGGGTATGCTAGTGGAACAATTGGGTGTGTGATATCTTCCCTACAGTCTGACCATGTTGATGAACTGAACTTATTCAAACCTCCTGAGACAAGTGATTATGCATGTGAAGTGGAAGAAGCAAAAATAGGCAAGTTTCGAAGCAAGGAAAGAGGTACTAGCATCTCCTCTGGTAGAATTACAAGATCTAGAAGCTCTGGTCAGCAGTCTAACCATGTAAATAAACCGTTGGAATTGGTTAATTGCTTTCATATCACTAATGATTGTCGCCAAGAGAATGAAGCAACAGTAGGTGATTATTTTACCAAGGAAAAGGGAAGCAGCATGTACTCTGGGAGAACAACAAGATCTAGAAGTGCTAGTCAAGAACCTAGTTGTCTTGATGAAATGTCCAAGTTGGAGCATTTATCTAACAGCATAAGTGAAGATGGTGTCAGAAATTCATTGCAACATCCGAAACATGTTGACGAAATGGTGGAAGTGGTGAAATCTTGTGATGTTATTGATGGAAGTTGTGAAGCGAAAACAAAAGTGGGGGAGTGCTGGGGCAAGGGAATCAGTGATTACAGTGGCAGAATAACAAGATCCAGAAGTTCTTCCCGAAACCCAAACGATGTTAACAATTCTCCGAAGGTAGATACCACCTGTGTGTCTGTGAAGGGTGATGGCGGTACAATCCATCATTCCACCGGTACGTCAACACAGCCACCTCAGCGTTTAAGTTGGACTACAGGAGATCCTGATTTCCATGATGCACATGGGTCTCAAGTGTCCATTTTAAGGTCTCTACCTGCTCAAAGTAATCTTGAGTTTTGTGCAGTAAATGGGGAAAAGCATTCAAGTAAGGAGGATTCTTCTGGGGAGTATGTCTTCAGAAGTACTGGGTCACAAGCTGTGTGTAGGACTGAAAAAATAGTGAAAGGCACCATCGCCAATATATCTGGTCAAAGAATTAATCAGTCAACATATGCTGCATCTAAAAAGTCTCATGATTCACAGAGAACTCAAATATCTTCTGGAAGGTCTGTTCCAATTCAATGTGATCAGGATCTGTTTGTGGAGAATTCAACAGATTCTTCAGACAAGGAAAATGATGTAGATCACTATGCTGGTAGAAAGACAAGTAACAACAACAACAGCAAGCATTTGTCAGAGAAACTGACTCGTGGGTCTGCAGGAATCAGGCACCAGGATGTATCAAGTGCTATGGTAAAAGAGGTACCTTGTACTCAAACCAGTGAATTTGTTAAAGCTGCAACTGGTGGAGAAACTGAAATTGATCCTGATGTATCGGTTGAAGGTTCTGGATCAAAATTGGATGGTACTGGGCTTAAAGTTGGAGTGGAAGTTTTAGCCTCAAGGCAGCCAGCTGATTGTAATGTGTTTGTGAATCCCAAGCAACTTAATTTTGATGATGTGGAAGAGTCCTGTAGGAATGGATGTTATACTCCTCTTAAAGAGGGAATGCAGGGAAGGTCATCAGAGAAAAGTTCTCTTTCCTTGATGCACACTGAAGATATACGGGATGAAGGAATGACTGTCGATTACCAAGAAGACTGTAACTCATCCCTGCCAATGAATTTTCTGGGGGATCCGGAAGTTTCAGTCAAAGGAAAGGACCTCCAGAGTGCTTTATCTGAATCCCCTGCAGAGGATTCTAAAAGTGTCTCTAATGGAAATGCTGTCCTATCAGTTAAAGAGGCATCCTATGATCATAATGATGGAGGTACTAGTACTTTGCTAGAAAGTGGCAATAGAGAGTCTCTGTGTGGAAGCACAGGAAGCGTAGAGCATAGTCCAAAGGCCTTACTAGAATCTCAAGGCCCACTTTCTCGGGAGGATGTTGCAAAATCAATTCTTAGTAGAAGTCCAGTTGAAGAAACGCCTCGACATGAGGACCACGACATGATAGAGAGCTCTGAATCTTCACCTAAGGCACAGATTAAAGAGGTACTTACTTTTCTGTTATGCAGTGATCTCTCTTGCTCTCTCTCGGCTAAGTGGTGGCCCATATTCTGTTTAGTAGTCTTCTTCTATTTGAGACTTTCTGTTTAATTGTGCTCGTAATTTTCTTGTCTACTTTTATTTGATCGTTTATAATGCATGAGGTTGTGTTTGACAGGGTGAAACTAGTGATGAACTGAATGTGGTCAAACCTCCTGATACAAGTGCTTGTGAAGTGGAAGAGGCAAAAATAGGTGATTTTCAAAGCAAGGAAGGAGGCACTGCTATCAACTCTAGTAGAACTGCAAGATCTAGAAGCTCTGGCCAACAGGAGAGCTCTTTGAATGTCAGTGGTTCAGCCAGTAATGCCAGAAAAACTGGCGGTACACTTGCAGGTTCTATTGGCATATCACCTCGGCTGTCTAACCATGCAAATCAACCCTTGGAATCGGTTAATTATTCTCATATCACTAATGAAAGTTGCCAAAAGAAGGAAGCAAAGGCAAGAGATCACTTTCTTTTGGAGGGTTCATGCCCTCAGCATAAACGAAGAAAGACTGGGCATAAAACAGCTGATTACCTGCCTGCTTCCTTGGACTTGAGAGAACATGGCTTTTACACTGTCAGTAGTGATTCTGCGTGTGGGAACTTGGGAAGTGTAGAACATAGTCCAAAGGCCATGCTAGAATCTCAAGGACTTTCAGTTTCCCAGGAGGATGTTGTGAAATCAAATGTCAGCAGAATCTCAGTCGGAGAAACACATCAAAATGAGGATCCCCACATGATAGATTGGTCTGAATCTTCACCTAAGGCACAGATGACAGAGGTACTTTTCAATTGTGCAGTGATCTCTCTCTCTCTCTCTCTCTCTCTCTCTCTCTCTCTCAGTCTTTCTCTTGGCTAAGCTGTGGCACTTACATCTATGTTACTCTATTTAGTAGTTTTGTTTTATTTGAGGTCTGTATACTTGTTCTCTTATATCAGACAGGTTGTTCTTCTACTTTTATTTTATCTTTTCTAATGCATAAGGTTGTGTCTGACAGGGTAGAATCAGCTTGGGATGCGGGAATACAAGTGGGAATGCATGTTTCACTTTCATGGATAAAGAATTTGAAGAATCAATCTTAAGTTTGATGAAGCAGACTGGTGGCCGGTCTCAAAATTCTTTGATGGAGGAAACAGGAGCAGCACATCCGCCAAGCATTATCGTTGATTCAGGAAGTCAATGCATAGAAGAGAACACTGTTTCATTAACTCTTGAGAATCATCTTACAATAGGACATGCTGAACATTTGACTTGTGCTCGAAGAGAAATGCAGGAAATGAGATTTGATCTTGAAGGGACCAGTAATTTTGGATCTCCACGTAGCCAATCCTTGGATTTGATTGGTGTCGATGATACAAAGCCTGAGCTTGAGGGGTTCGTTATGCAAACAGATGATGAACCAACAAGCATTGCTGGAAAGGGAGTTGGCTTTGACGAGTGGAACCTTCCAAGCACTACAATTGAACATGCCAGCATTCTGGAGCAGCTGTGCCAATCTGCTTGCATGCAAACTCCAGTTGCATGCTCTTCTGCTTCATATAAGTTGCATAATATTCCAAATCTCTACCAGTCTGTTCCAACTGGGCTTCTAGAGGGTGTGGATATGAGGACCATGAATGATGCTGTCAAGCAATTAAGGGATGGTCATAGTTGCTCGAGTGAGGAAGTTGGCCAGGCGTTTTATGCAAGGTCCTATTCTGATTGCCTATTAAATCATAGTGGTCAATCTAGTTGGGATACTAAGAAACCTTATCTGTCTCCAGTTGGGAAACTTTGGGATATAACTGGTTCAAGGACTAGCAGTTCAAGGAAGCAAGGAAGCTTAAATCTGGAGCTTCCCTGCATCAGTGAAGAAAATGAGAATGCAGATGAGGTAGCTGATACTTTCCAAGGTGGCATTGTTTCAGATGCATTAAATAGCTCAATACAAAGAGTACCCCTTGCTGACATTACTGAGATTCCAAACCCTCCTGCATCAGTTTCTAAAGCTGAACCATATGCAGATAGACTTAGCCTAGATTCCATGAATACTGAAATCAGCTTTACAGGCACTCATAAGAGCTTCAAACAGAGGCTTGGAATCCAAAACAGCAGCAAGAGAAGATATAACAATAAGGAGAACCTGAGCATGTCACAAGCAACAAACGATATTAAGAGGACTACTGGATCACTTCATAACAGGTTCAGTAAACCAAAATTATCTGGAAAAACCAGTTTGAGAAAAGGTGGTCCAAGTTTGTCAGAGCAGGAGCCAAAACGTAACAATATCGTGTCCAGCATGACTTCTTTCATTCCACTTGTTCAACAGAAACAAGCAGCTGCAGTTGTAACAGGTAATTTCTTACTAGTAATCTTAATCTTGAACTTTGGATGTTGCTTACTTGTACATATTCCATATGATTGTTTTTCGAGTGTGGATAATAATCGTATGTCTAAACTGGGTTACAGTATGGATAATGGTTTTGTTTTTAACTGAATTAGGGAATGTTTTGTTTGGAGTTGTAAATTGGTAATGCATGTTTGGGATCATCTAGTAAAAATTAAAGTGCATATTTGAAAGTCCCATGAAAATTGAGTTGCCTTATTATCCTTCAAAAAAAATTTATAGGTGACTTCAACTTGTTGTAAGGATCTTGCTAGTGATTCATTTGTTTTTTAATTGTATCATTGTGAATGTCTTGTGAGCATTCTGGGAGATGTTACATATGTGTTAAAAAGTTAATAACTTAAAAAATAAAATTTCCCACCACTAATATAAAAACATGTGATGTACCACTTGTGTTTTGGTCACAATGAATTGATTCAGTATTTTGACCTAGTTGTGCTCTCTTGCAGGAAAGAGGGACATCAAAGTGAAGGCCCTGGAGGCAGCTGAAGCTGCAAAGCGTCTTGCAGAAAAGAAAGAGAATGAACGCAAGATGAAGAAGGAAGCCTTGAAACTTGAGCGGTCAAGAATGGAGCAGGAGAATATGAAGCAATTGGAGGTGCAGAAAAAAAAGAAAGAAGAAGAGAGGAAGAAAAAAGAAGCTGATATGGCATCAAAGAAGAGACAAAGGGAAGAGGAAGAAAGGAAGGAGAAGGAAAGAAAGAGAATGCGTGTTGAAGCCCGTAGACAGCAGAGAGAACATGAATACAAGTTACCTGCTGAAAAAGTAGAGAATGAAATGAAAAGCCAGGCCATTGTATGATTCTTTATGCTCTGCCTCATTTCGTTACATTTTCCTTTTGCAATGTTAGGTATCACATTCTACATTGTGCTTCCTTGTGCAGGATGGAAGAGGCCATGGCGGTAAGAAATCTAAGGATGAAACGGCAAATAAGAAGATGGAGGCAGAAAGGGGATTTGACAATTCCAGAAATATTTCGGAGACTCAGCCTAGTACTTCCAGGATTTCAATAAGCAACGCCGGAAGAGAAAGTATTGTCCATGAAGAGTTCCATGAGGCCTCGAGTAATTATGGGTATAAAGCAGAGGTAAATGCTGGTGACTTTTTAACAATCGATACCCACCATATGTTAGGATCTACTTGCATGTTGAGTGCTTTTACTTGCATAGTCTGGAGCAGAGTGATAAACCATGAGCGTAGCATGAATTATAATCCTCTCTTGTTGTAGTTTGCATGGGACCTTTAAACTTGTTGGGTTTTAACTCTTTTGAGGCCTTCCCTTTTGCTATGTTAAAACTCCTAATAGCTTAATGTAAACTCAAATCTGAACCACTGGTAGAAAGCTTTCTTATGCATGAATAGCTGAATACTTTTGTGCACTTTTACCTTCTCTGTAAAGCCTTGTGCTGATACTTCCTGTGATATTTAAGGTACCGAGCGATTTAGACAAAGAAATGGAGAATTCAATTGGCATTACAAGTCAAGAGCAGTCTTATGACATCTCTCCATACAAAGAATCAGATGATGAAAATGACGATGATGACAATGTCATACCGAATAGTAAATTTATTCCTTCATGGTCAAGGTATGTTTTTCAATTGTTATGTATGAAATATGGTTTAGATCTTTAAATTATAGAGCATCACAGTCATCTCGGTGATATGTATTTTAGAAGGCTTAGATTGTCTACCCTTTGAAACTGTCAACTCGGCCGGGCTCTAAAATAATCTATTGTTTGGTTCTTGTTTTGTACAGTAAAAACTGCCTGGCTTTTGCCGTTTCTTGCCAGAATAGAGCAGACCCAGCGACGATCTTCCCCCCAGAAAGCTTTTGCTGCATCTCTGAAGGTACTTTTATGGTTTAAAGCCATGGTCATTTTCGGCTAGTCAATTTTAAGATACTGCTGGACTAAGTTCCAATATGCTCATTTGCAGTCCTCTTGCCCCGAAACCATCAATTAAACAACAGCAGAATGCGATAAACTCTGTTCAGTATATTCTTCAGTAATAAGTGCTTCTGGTCAAGGTAATGCTTACCTTTATTCTCCATTTTCCTTTCCGTGCTCTAAATTACATTTGTGCTGGCAGTTTGGCTGTTAAATTTTTCCTTCTGCAAAATGTAAAATGCCTTTAGTTACTGCCTATCAAAACCAAAATACTTGTAATAATTGGTTTTCGTTTCTCGTTGCAGATTTTCAAAGTCTGTTTGTGAACAGTTTCTTGAGCAGGCGACACCCTTTCAAGCCGAATTGTAATTCTTATCTCAGATAATTTCCCGACTGATTGTAGTTGAGAAGAGTAACAAGTTCCATTTGCAGAAGGCCATTTGCCTTAGCTATTGAGTAATTTGGTCATCACCTCCTGCTTTCTCGTTTCTTAGGCGCAGCCACTTTGGTCGGCACTGGTTTTAGTTTAACTTTTAACCTCATTCTCCTCAAGGATGATAAGTGAATGCTAGAAATGTATGTATTTTGGTATGGGGTGTTGTAGGATTATGTATATATAGAGCAATCTTTATTGCCTTTATTCTTCCTCTTTTGGTCAATTTGCTTATTCACGATCATACACCAAAAGATTGAACATCGAATCATATACTTGTTTTCTAAAAATAAAAGTTTGCAACCCTGGATTTAATTTATTGGGGAAGTTGGTTGTCATCGAAAAGTTTAGTGCTTGTTAACGTACAAGATTTTGTAGAGCATTGCAGCTCATGAACTAATTGCAGCCTTCATATGAACCGATGTGATTTACTTCGTTACGGTAATTTCCCAAAAAAAAAAAGGGACAGAGGACCCGTGTACCCGGCCTTAACTGGCCCGTCATGTTTTTTTTTTAAGCAGGTTTGGTCCAGTTCCTTCAAATTTGGGTCCAACCCGGCCCGTGCCCATGTCTAATACAAGTTTCTAACTTTTCTTGTTTGTGGATTGTCGTGGGGATTCTGGAATTGCAACTTTTCTAGCGTGTTCTGTTGGTGGAATACTGATACAATTGCAAACCTAATTCTTTTAAAAAAATTGTTTGTTTTGTAGCTTCTTATCGTCTAAGTTTTGTTTTAGAGGCGTTTGGTCATATGTCATTTTTTTTTTGTGTATTTTCGTTATCAAGATAAGTAAATTTTATGTCATTCTTTCATTTGGTGTAACTTTTTTTTTTTCATTTTAATAAAATTTCCTTGTCCCACCAAGGTTCTACCAGAACAAAATGACAAATGAAAAATAATCTACCCAAAATTCATCTAAATTATGAAAACGGAGAAGAATTTAGACCCAAAACACGATAGTTTGAAGAGAAAAACCTTATCCCAAGATAACCCACAATTTGTGATATTTCACTCCATCATGAAAATCCTGCTCAGTTTTCATTCCTTAAACATCTATTCAGGATATGGTAAGTAAAGCGTGGAGATTAGTTACAGCCCCTTGTGACTAAACGATGGTAAAAGGAATTAGCATAGCAAATTGAATTATTGCAGAGCTCTAAGTCTTTTGTGGTCTGGAATCTGGATTCGTTGACTTTCATAAGCGATCAGATGAGTTCGATGGAAACAAGTCCCTTCATCTTCATGATCATCTGAAAACTTCAATTGATGCAGTAAGTTCTTCTTCCAACTATATCTATATGGGAAATCCATTATTTATTCGTTATTTATTTCATTTCCTTCATCTTAATTGCAGCTGAATATATATATGGTTTCATGTTCAACACTTTGTTAATTGCACTAAAGTTTTCAACTTCAACTGAAATCTGATCCTCGGACGCAAGTATCCTCTCCTCGTGATCTGACGACTTCCATGTAAGTTCTTGCTACACATCCGCTCCTATATCCATGCGAGTTTCTGAGTTCTGTAACTTGTAGAGTCCTACTTTAAGATTTTAACATGTAAAAAGCATATGATTTTTAACATACCCGATTGAGCCCCTGTGTAGCCGGTTGGACGGTTATGGAATTGCATAAATTTGTATACAATAATTAGTTTCATCTGTTTTAATTGTGCAGCTATGACTACTTGTGAGTCTTGATTGGTATTGCTTAACAGATCAAACTTCCAATTCAAGAAACTATGGCGGCAGACACTTTTCTTGTGGCATTCCTCCAAGTGCTGGTTGACAAGTTGGCACAACGCGAGGTCTTCAAGTACTTTGGACTCGTAAAGGGCATCGATCAGAAACTGAAGAAGTGGAGTGCCACCTTGTCTGCAATTGGAGCAGTGCTGAATGACGCGGAGGAAAGGCAACTGACGGCTGAGAGCAACGCACTGAAGCTCTGGCTCGATGATCTCAGGGATTTGGCTTTTGATGCGGAAGACGTGTTGGATAAATATCATACTAAAATGTTGAAACGTCAGCTACAACATGCTCATTCCATCACAACAAGCAAAGCATGGAAATCGATTCCTCATCGTGTTTTCAACTTCAAAATGAACTTGGAAATACAGAAGATTACTGAGCGATTACAAGAGATATCTGAAAGAAAAGACCAGCTTAGTTTGAAAATTGATACTGGGACGTTGACTACAAGGGCACATCAACACATATCGCCTAGTTCTAGTCTACCAGATGGACCTGTGATTGGAAGGGCAGAGTACAAAAGGAAGATTGTTGAGCTGCTGTCAAAGCAAGAGCATCGTGCTGTCAATTTCGATGTAGTTGCAATTGTTGGTATGGCTGGAGTCGGAAAGACAACACTTGCCGGACAAGTACTCAAAGATATTGTTGCAACCCAAATGTTTCAACCAGCCGTTTGGGTGTGTGTATCTGACGACTTCAACCTTCAAAGAGTGACAAAGCAAATTCTTGAATCAATCACATCTCGACAATGTACCACAGAAGATCACAATAAGGTTCAAGATGATCTGCATAAGGAGTTAGCTGGGAAGAAGTTTTTAATTGTTTTAGACGATGTTTGGAAAACGTGTAGCTACAGAGAATGGATGAAGCTGCAGTCCCCTTTTCGTGATGGAGCACAAGGAAGCAAGATAGTTGTGACAACACGTGATACAGATGTTTCAAAAATGATGGGAGCTGCCACGCTGGTTCACAATTTGGTGCCTATGGAAAATCATTTTTGTTTGCAAGTATTTGAGCAGCATGCATTCTTAAATTCTAACGACAAACCGCCAAATTACGAGTTACTTAAGGAGAAAATTGTTGCAAAGTGTAGGGGATTGCCTTTGGCCGCGAGTACCCTCGGTGGTGTTCTACTTCGTAAAGAAATAGACGAATGGGAAGAAATATTGAACAACAAGTTGTGGAGTCTCTCAAATGAGCATGACATACTTCCCGTGTTGAGACTAAGTTACTTTTATCTTCCTTCACATTTGAAAAGATGCTTTGCCTATTGCTCAATACTTCCAAATGACTATGAATTCGGGGATGTGCAAATGATCCTTCTGTGGATGGCCGAGGGTTTGATTCTTTCTCGACCAGAAGATAATAAGCAAATTGAAGATTTAGGTGCTGATTATTTTCGAGAGCTCGTATCTAGGTCATTGTTTCAAAAGTCAACCAAAAATACTTCAAAATATGTGATGCATGACGTCATTGGTGATTTAGCACGATGGGCAGCTGGAGATATTTGTTTTAGATTGGAAGATAAGCAAAATGATGATGGTGTACAACTTCGATGCTTTCCAAAGGCACGCCATTCGTCTTACTTTATGGGTCACTATGATGGGGCTAAAAGATTTGAGGCATTTTCTGAAGTGAAGTGTCTGCGAACCTTCTTGCCACTAAGAAAGGGTTCTGGCTACAATTATTTAAGCCATCAGGTCACTTCTGATTTATTGGCAAAATTGCAGTACTTGCGGGTGCTTTCTTTTAATGGCTATAGAATAACTGAGCTGCCAAACTCAATTGGTGATTTGAGATATCTACGGTATCTTGACCTTTCCTACACAGCTATAACTAGTTTGCCTAAATCGATAAGTACTCTTTACAACTTGCAGACATTGATATTGGAACGCTGTTCCTATTTGAAGTCATTGCCTGTAGACATAAGTAATCTAATTAATTTGCGCCATCTCAACAACTCAGATGTATCTTGGTTGGAAGGAATGCCTCCAAAACTAGGTAGATTGGTGAATCTCCAATCTTTGCCTAATTTTGTGGTCAGTGGGAGAAGTGATCAATCAGGAATAAGAGAGATAGGGCCTCTATCGCATCTCCGAGGGACATTGTGCATCTCAAGATTGGAGAATGTGACTGATGTCGAGGATGCTCAGAGGGCCAACTTAAAATACAAGGTGAAGCTTGATTCGTTGGTCCTAAAATGGTCTCATCCAAGCGACACAAGAGAAATGGAATCTGCTGTGCTTGACATGTTAGAGCCTCATAGAAAGATCAAGGAGCTCACCATCCAGAGTTATGCCGGAAAGGAATTTTCATCATGGGTTGGAGGTAATTTGTTCTCTAATATGGTGCTTGTGCGCTTAGAGGAATGTAACAATTGTTTGTCGTTGCCACCGCTCGGACAATTGCCTCTACTCAAAGAACTTTATATTAGAGGAATGAATGCAGTGGAAAGTGTTGGTGCTGAGTTTTATGGAGAGCGTAACTTGCCTTTTCAGGTATTAGAGACTCTTGAGTTTGTGGAAATGCAGCATTGGAAAGAATGGCTTCCTTTCCAACTGGATCACGGAAGTGGTGTTTTCCCTTACCTGAAAACACTCTTAGTAAAACAATGTTCTAAACTGGAGGGTAAGCTGCCAGAGAACCTCAATTCTTTAGCTAAGCTTGAAATTGTTGAATGTGAAAAATTAGTGGTTTCGACTGCCAACTACAAACAACTTCGTCAATTAAACATTGACGGTTGTGAAGTGTTGGTGCATACAGCTGCTAAGGTTGAGTTTGAGTTATTAGAGTCCTTGTGGCTTTCAAGCATTTCAGAGGTGATGTCTCTGCAAACAGGGGAATTGTTCAACAAGGGATTAACCAAGGTTAGAGATTTGAAGATTAATGGATGTGAGGAGGTGACGTCTTCATTGAAGAATGAGGGTAGATTATTGCAGCAGTTGACTTCTCTTGGCCGTTTGGAAGTTGAAGACAACTCTCCTCTTGTTGAAGAATTGGGAAAAGAAGCAGAGGAATTGCAAATATTGGAGTGCAGGATTGAATGTTTGGAGTTAAACAAGTGTGAAAATCTTTTGAAGGTACCAAAAGGGTTAAATCAGTTGTCATCTCTTCAAAAGCTTGGCATACACGAATGTTCACGTCTAGTTTCTTTCCCAGATGTTGGTCTGCCACCTTCTCTTAAAGACATCGAGGTGGCATTGTGCGATTCATTGATATATCTTGCAAAATTCCAGATTCCCCAAAATCTCAGAAGAATAGAGATAAGAGAGTGCAAAAATTTGAAATCACTAGTAGATGAGGAGGCTGTTGGTTCTTCTTGGTCGTCTTATTCTCATAGTTGTCTTGAGCACTTGTTTATCGATAGATGTGAATCTCTGATGTCGTTATCATTGAGTGGCCAGCTTCTCAGGACGCTTAAACACCTTCAGACATGCAGATGTGAACAACTGGAGCGAATCGCACAGGATGGGTTCTTCTGCGACAACACTAATTACTGTCTTGTATATTTTAGGATATGGAAGTGTGAAAATCTGAAATCCTTACCGGATGGTTTATGCCACCTCAGCAATCTTCAAAAGCTACACATTCAAGAATGTGGAAGTCTTGTTTCCATCCCGAGACTGAGTGGGGGGAGAAGACCCTCCAACCTGAGAGATATCTCCATCACCTATTGCGACAAATTGGAGGCGTTGCCCGAAGACATGCACAATCTCAACTCTCTTGAGGAATTGAAAATCGACTACCGTGAAGGTTTGACATTTCCTCCCAACCTCACATATCTTGTAATTCGGAAGGTCAAGAGTTGTAAGTCATTGTGGGAGTTGGAGTGGGGGTTGCACAGACTCACCTCTCTTAGCAAGTTGGGGATCTATGGCGATGACCCGGATATGGTGTCGTTTCCACCCGACATGATCCGCATGGAGACACTCCTCCCCAAATCTCTCACTCGTCTCGCAATACATAGCTTCCTGAATCTGAAGAAACTGAGCAGCAAGGGCTTTCAATTCCTCACCTCCCTTCAATCTCTTCAACTCTGGAATTGTCCAAAGCTAGCATCCATTCCAGAGGAGGGTCTGCCTCCTTCACTTACGCAACTTTGGATCGCTGGGTGTCCTGTGCTAAAAGAGAGATGTCAACCAAGAAAAGGATGCTACTGGCACAAAATAT
Organism: Pyrus communis; assembly: GCF_963583255.1. Classification (NCBI taxonomy): domain Eukaryota; kingdom Viridiplantae; phylum Streptophyta; class Magnoliopsida; order Rosales; family Rosaceae; genus Pyrus; species Pyrus communis. The sequence goes on along the minus strand of NC_084810.1, from coordinate 25,616,459 downwards.
CCCACATCCCTTCCATACAGATATAGATTTTAAGATGATTTGAAGCTGATGGTCGATTCGATCCCATTCTCTAGGTCCAGGTATCATCTTCTCAAGGAATGTTTTATTATTATTATTATTATTATTATTGTCATCTTTCATGCAAGATCTATTCTAACTCTTAGAGTAAAACTTAAATTTTAGATTCCAAACCTATACCAAGTGGCTTCAACTCTTGAGGCAGATATGAGTTTTAGGGCAAATTTAATTCATAATTTAGTGGGTTGGCCCACCAAATATGTGTGTTTTTCTTTTAATTTTATATTTATAAATTCATTGAATCCAACGGATAAGATCAAATATGATTAAATCTAACGATAAAGAATAAAAACATTCTTTCCTTTTTGTTTTCTCCTTTTTCGCATTTCTTCTACTATATCTATTGGTTAGTTTCGCTTTATTTTGTTAAATTCTATAGATAAAAAGATTACATGTACATAAGGAGAAAATTAAAAGATTTAACTGACCAAATTTAAATCCAACGGCTAAAATAATTAGAAAAATTCTTTCATGTGTTTCATATTCTTTCATAGTATTCCACAACTTTCATGAGGTTGGTTTAGTAATTTTTTTAATATTTATCAGAATCTTAATATTTTTCCAATATTTTCATGTCTTTCTTCTCTCGCGTTCCTTGCAACACTAGTGTATTTGGAGCCCGTGGGATCTCAGATCGAGTTGAGTGAGCAGGATAGTTTTGTTGAATTTGAATATGATTTCCTGGCCTTGGAGGTAGAGGACTTGGAAAACTGGGAATCTGGTGAGGTGGAAAAGAAATGCAGGAAATGATTTGATCTTGAGGGGACCATTTGGATCTCCACATGGCCAATCCTTGGATTTGATTAGTAATGCATGTCTGGGATCATCGAGAAAAAATTAAAGTGCATATTTGAAAGTCCCATGAAAATTGAGTTGCCTTATTATCCTCCATAAATATTTAATAGGTGGCTTCAACTTGTCATAAGGAGTTTGATAGTGATTCATTTGTTTTTTAATTGTATCATTGTGAATGTGAGCATTCTGGGATATTTTTCTTTTCTTTGTTTCTTCTTTTTCTCAAATGACTTGATTCAGTATTTTGACCTATTTGTGCTTTCTTGCAGGGAAGAGGGACATCAAAGTGAAGGCCCTAGAGGCAGCTGAAGCTGCAAAGCGTCTTGCAGAATAGAAAGAGAATGAACGCAAGATGAAGAAGGAAGCCTTGAAACTTGAGCGGTAAAGAGTGGAGCAGGAGAATATGAAGCAGTTGGAGCTGCAGGAAAAAAAAGAAAGAAGAGAGGAAGAAAAAAGAGGCTGATATGGCATCAAAGAAGGGACAAAGGGAAGACAAAGAAAGGAAGGTGAAGGAAAGAAAAAGAATGCGTGTTGAAGCACGTAGACAGCAGAGAGAACATGAATACAGAATTCAGATAGAGAAATGGAGAAATGGAGAATTCAATTGGCATTACAAGTCAAGAGCAGTCTTATGACATCTCTCCATATAAAGAATCAGACGATGAAAATGACGATGATGACAATGTCATACCAAATGGTAAATTTATTCCTTCATGGTCAAGGTATGTTTTTCAATTGTTATATATGAAATATGGTTTAGATCTTCAAATTTATGGAGCATCACAGTCATCTCGGTGATATGTATTTAGCAAAAGCCATAGGTGTACCCTTTGAAACTGTCAACTCGGCTGGGCTCTAAAATAATCTGTTGTTTGGTTCTTGTTTTGTACAGTAAAAACTGCCTGGCTTTTGCCGTTTCTTGCCAGAATAGAGCAGACCCAGCGACGATCTTCCCCACAGAAAGCTTTTGCTGCATCTCTGAAGGTACTTTTATGGTTTAAAGCCATGGTCTTAGTAGCTATTGCTTTGGCATTTTCGACTAGTCAATTTTAAGATACTGCTGGACTAAGTTCCAATATGCTCATTTGCAGTCCGCTTGCCCCAAAACCATCAATTAAACAACAGCAGAATGCGATAAACTCTATTCAGTATATTCTTCAGTAACAAGTGCTTCTGGTCAAGAATGTTAGAAAGTCAATGTAACTAGATAGGAATGTTTTATTTAATTGATTTGTAATTGATACTTTCTGTTATCGTATTCCTAGTTTCTAGGTCTTCTTGTTGTACATGGAAAGGTATTGTATATATTGAGCATTCTATCAATGAAAGGAATTATTCTGGCTAAATACAGTTTTCACATGGTATCAGAGCAGGTTCCAAACCCTAGCTCTTTTCTCCGCCGAAACCACCAGAACCTTTTTTTCGTTCGTTTTCCTCCTTCTCCATGGCTGACAGCGACAACACCATTATCAAGAAGGGCGACGGCGAGAGTTTTGCCGACCCTTATTTTCTTCATCCTTCAGATCATCCTGGTTTGATTTTAGTCTCCAAAAAATTGACTGGGGACAACTACAACACTTGGTGCCGAGCTATGGAGATTTCTTTAGGTGCCAAGAACAAAATTGGTTTTATTAACGGCAAGGTGAACATGCCATCTGAAACAAAGCAACCCGATGCTTACGCCGCATGGCAGAGGTGCAATAACATGCTACTTGCATGGATCATCAATTCCATTGAATCTGATATTTCATATTCAATTCTTTACTTGAAGACAGCCTATGAAGTTTGGGAAGATCTTCGGGAAAGATTTTCTCAAAGCAATGCTCCACGAATTTTTCAGCTTCAAAGAGAGATTGCCTCTCTCACCCAAGGCCAACAATCTGTGGCTGTTTATTACACAAAATTGAAGGGTCATTGGGATGAGTTAGCATCCTATAGTTCTTCAACAATCTGCACTTGTGGCGCACAACATGAAACCAATAGACTTATGCAGTTCTTCATGGGATTGAATGAGTCTTACAGTGCTATTCGTGGACAAATCCTATTAATGAATCCACTTCCCTCCTACCGACAAACGTCTTCCTCGATCATCCAAGAAGAAAAATAACGGGAGTTAGGCACTGGATCCCGCAGTCTAACTGAACCAGCAGCCATGGCGGTTCGCCATCAGCAGCAATCTTACAAGAAACAGCACCAACAGTCGCAGACCAGCAGCAACAGTCGACCTCCTCTTCACTGCTCTTACTGCGACGCTAAGTATCATACCGTTGAGACTTGTTGGCAGAAGAATGGTTATCCACCGGATCATCCCCGTCACAATCCCAACAAGACACGCAACTCCAAACAAAATGGTGGTGGCAGCGGCTTCTCTCGTGGAAGTTCTTCTGCTTATCACGTTGCTTCTACTCCCACCATCAAGGATCTTCAAGCTGCTGTGCCCAACCTGTCCGAGAAACAATATGCAGACATCTTTTCTGCCTTGACTTCCAAGAATGACAAACCACAAGCTGCGAATGAAGCATCACAAGCCCATGCCGCTCTTACTTCTCCACCACCCTCAGGTTTGTTTCCGCTTGTTCCCGGTCGATGAATCATCGACAGCAGAGCAACGGATCACATCACTTGCTCGTCTAGTTTATTGACAAATTCCATTAACAATACCACTTTGCCGCCTGTCTCACTGCCTAGCGGAGAGAAGGCTTCTATTACTTCGATTGGCAATATTCAATTAAGTGATTTACTACAATTGAAAGATGTTCTATGCGTGCCTTCTTTCCAAGTTGATTTATTATCTGTTGGAAAAATTACAGATGGGTTACATTGTTCAGTGACTTTTTTTCCCTCTTGGTGCATTTTACAGGACTTGATTTCGAAGGTGACGATTGGTGCTGGTAAGCGACGGGGCAATCTCTATTACCTTGTGGCGTTGGCTTCTACTTCCTCTCTGCAAAACCGACCCTCCTGTCACCTCATTACCGTTTCTGCTGACCTTTGGCACCGCCGTCGGGGGCATCCTTCTCTTGGGCGTCTACAATATTTAGCAAATAAAACCTTAAATTTCCCTTTTGATTCCAGTCATCGTTGTCATGTTTGTCTGTTGGCGAAACAAACTCGCCAACCTTTTAGTCGTAGCTCCATTTCAACTTCTAGTTTTTTTGAACTTTTGCATTGTGACATTTGGGGTCCTCATAAGACTGCCTCCCTTACTGGTGCTCATTATTTCTTAACTATCGTTGATGATTTTTCTCGTTTCACCTGGGTTTTCTTAATGCGACACAAACATGAAACACAACCTACCCTCAAAACTCAATTTCACGCCAAAATCAAACAAATTAGAGTCGATAATGGGGGTGAATTTTATTCCATGCGGGATTTCTTCTCTGACAATGGGATCATTTATCAACACTCTTGTGTTTACACACCACAACAAAATGGTGTTGTAGAACGCAAGCATCGCCACATCCTAGAAACTGCCCGAGCTTTGCGTTTTCAGTCTCATTTACCAGTTAAGTTTTGGGGGGAGTGTATTCTCACCGCCACTTATCTCATAAACCGTCTCCCTACACCATTACTTTCCAGAAAATCACCATTTGAGATACTATACAACAAACCACCTTCTTATTCCCATATGCGTGTTTTCGGTTGTCTTACCTATGCCACGTCTGTCCATCCTTCCTCCAAGTTCTCTCCGAGGGCTCATCGATGTGTTTTTCTTGGTTATCCCCCAGGTCAAAAGGCTTATAAGCTTTATGATCTTGAGACACATAAAATTTTCACCAATCGGGATGTTATTTTTCTTGAAGACACATTTCCTTTTGATCCATCCACCACCGTTGCACCCTCCCCTCCCTTATCCGATTTACCTCATTCCACACCTTTACCCATCCCACTTGATCCCATCACCCTTGACCATTCCACCACTACTCCACTAGATATTGTCCCCCACACTTCCACACCGCTTGACCCACCGCTTGACCCATCCCCACCGCCTGACTCATCCTCACATCCTCCCACCTTTCACCCCCTCACAGACCCCCCCCCACGGACCCCACCCCTGACCTTCCTATTTCTACTCAACCCACCCGTTTTTCCACACGTCACAAGGAGCCCAATGTTCGTCTCCGTGACTACGTTTGCTCGCAGGTGATGCTGCCCCCACTCCAATCTTCGTCGCCTTCGTCATCCGGTTCCACCAAAGGTACTCGTTATCCCATTTGTAATTCTATTTCCTATCACAGATATTCACCATTGCATCTTTCTTTTGTTGCTCACATTAGTCGAAGTGTAGAACCTTCTTCTTTTGCAGAGGCTCTTCAAGACCCTCATTGGCGCGCAGCTATGGATTCCGAACTTGAGGCACTTTCTTCCAACAATACCTGGACTCTTACTCCGCTTCCTCCCGGCAAGCGTCCCATTGATTGTCGGTGGGTCTACAAAATCAAGCATAATGCTGATGGTTCTATCGAGCGTTACAAAGCTCGTTTAGTGGCCAAAGGATTCACTCAAGCCGAGGGGATTGATTATCATGACACTTTCTCTCCCACCGCCAAAATGATCACAGTTCGCTGTCTACTTGCTCTTGCCGCTGGTCAAGGGTGGTCTCTTCAACAATTTGATGTTCATAATGCCTTTCTTCATGGCGACCTTCAGGAAGAAATTTACATGTCCCATCCTCCTGGTCTTCGACGTCAGGGGGAGAACCTTGTATGCCGCCTCAACAAGTCCTTATATGGTCTCAAGCAAGCCTCTCGACAGTGGTTTGCAAAATTCACAGAAGCTATCCTTGCCGCTGGTTTTACTCAGTCCAAAGAAAATTATTCTCTCTTCACCCAAAAGAACGGTACATCCTTCACAGCTTTGTTGATTTACGTTGATGATATTATTATTACGGGCAACAATTTAGATACCATTAATGCTCTCAAACGGTTTCTTCATACTCGCTTTCGTATTAAGGATCTTGGCAATCTGAAATATTTTCTGGGTATTGAAGTTTCTCGTTCAAAAAGAGGACTATGTATTTCACAAAGAAAGTATGCCCTTGAAATAATCAAGGATTGCGGCCTTTTGGGTGCAAAACCAGTAGGATTTCCAATGGAGGAAAACAAACTTTTAGATAAAGGTGAATTACTCAAAGACCCATCTTTGTATCGAAGATTGGTTGGACGGTTGATTTATCTTACCGTTACTAGACCAGACATCACATACTCCGTGCATGTACTCAGCCGTTTTATGCATCAACCGCGTCAACCACATATGGATGCAGCACTTCGAATTGTGCGGTATTTGAAGTCTGCACCAGGTCAGGGCTTATATTTTCAGTCAGATAATAAGTTAACTTTGAGAGCCTTTTGTGATTCGGATTGGGCTGGTTGTCCGATAACTCGACGTTCTACGACTGGGTATTGTATATTCTTGGGGAATTCGTTGATTTCGTGGAGGACTAAGAGGCAGAAAACGGTCTCACTTTCTAGTGCTGAAGCCGAATATAGGGCTATGGCTGGAACATGTTGCGAGCTCATTTGGTTACGGTATTTGTTAACAGATTTGCATGTACCCATTTCAGGACCTGCCATTATGTCTTGTGATAACCAGGCAGCATTGCATATTGATGCTAATCCTGTCTTTCATGAGAGAACACGTCACATAGAGATGGATTGCCATTTCGTTCGGGACAAGATTTTAGACGGCTCTATAGCTACTCGATATGTCAGTTCTTCTCAACAATTGGCAGACATATTTACAAAGGCCTTAGGCAAAGAAAAATTTTCATCCATGTTGGGCAAGTTGGGAGTTCTTGACATCCACTCTCCAACTTGAGGGGGAGTGTTAGAAAGTCAATGTAACTAGATAGGAATGTTTTATTTAATTGATTTGTAGATACTTTCTGTTATCGTATTCCTAGTTTCTAGGTCTTCTTGTTGTACAAGGAAAGGTATTGTATATATTGAGCATTCTATCAATGAAAGGAATTATTCTGGCTAAATACAGTTTTCACAAAGAAGAGGTAATGATTACCTTTATTCTCCATTTTCCTTTCCGTGCTCTAAACTACATTTGTGCTGGCAGTTTGGTTGTTAAAGGAGCTATTTTCCTTCCGCAAAATGTAAAATGCCTTTAGTTACTGCCTATCAAAACCAAAATACTAGTAATAATTGGTTTTTGTTTCTCGTTGCCTATTTTCAAAGTCTATTTGTGAACAGTTTCTTGAGCAGGCGACACCCTTTCAAGCCGAAATGTAATTCTTATCTCAGATAATTTCCCGACTGATTGTAGTTGAGAAGAGTAACAAGTTCCATTGGCAGAAGGCCAATTGCCTTAGCTATTGAGTAATTTGGTCAGCATCTCCTGCTGCTTTCTTGTTTCTTTGGCACCGCCACTTCGCCTGCCACTGGTTTTAGTTTTAACCTCATTGTCCTCAAGGATGATAAGTGAATGCTAGAAATATATGTATTTTGGTATTGGGGTTTTGTAAGGGTATGTATATATTGTTGACAAATCAATGAGATCTCAATCAGAACAAATCCCTAATTATTTGTTTACTTAGCTTTTTTATGTATTTGCCTAGTTGGGAAGTCAACTCCAATTTCTATGGAGTCGATTGTGCATATCAACTGTATATATTTCTCCTTCACGTATCAATGAAATACACAACTATTCCATTCAAGCATTCTCTTCTTGGCACCAGAGCCTAGGTTTTGAGAAAAAACACACAAAAAAAAAAAAAAAAAAAAAGGGAGACGAGACCGTGCTCTGTACGGAAAACCATAACTACCAGCCGCGCAGAAAACTTGTGCAGCACCGTCCGACCAGCGAGCGACGCCATCGTTGCTGACCTGAGAACCCGAACTACCAGCCACGCACCCAGTTGTGCAGTGCGCCGTCGTTGCTGATCCGAGTTCACCGAGCCGCTCCCTGCATCCACCACCACGAACTGAGATTCAACCCGCTGCCTGAAATTTGTCCTAGATTTCGACCTGCGAATCTGTTTTGCGTGCCCAGATTCGATTGAACCCAGACTCTGACCCACTTGTTGCTGATTGAAGAACAGCAGGAAAAAGCTTACTGTTGCGAAATAGGAAAAAAGGATTGCTGTGCTGTTGCGAAAAAAAGGGAAAAAACTTGCTGTTTGAAGAAAAGAAAATGAGGATGGACGGGTGAAGAAGTAAAGAAAGAAGAAAAAAAGAAAAAAAAAATAGAAAAAGGGGAGGAAGCAAGAAAACAGGAAAAAAAGAAAGAAAAAAATGAAATTTGTTGACTTTTGTCACTGTTTGTCTTATAGGACCTTTGTTTGGAAGTTTCGACCTTATCATTACACATACACGTCGCACCAAATTCATCCAGAGCAATGGTAGTCCACTCGTGCACTGATTGCAAAAAACAAGGTAGCTTCTGAGTTTACATATAACGATGGTAATGCTTTAAAGGTTTCTGTATTTGTTACGAATAATATATGAATAATTGATTCTGGTACTATTGAACATATGACTTGTGCTTCTAGATAGGTATAAACCCTAAAACCATCCACCAAAATTGTCGTGAGTGTTGTCAATGGTAATGTTGTCCCCATTATTAGGGAAGGCACTGTCTCCCTTTCCGATACCTTTAATCTTGATTCCGTACTTGTTGTTCCTTCTCTTGACTATAATTTATTATCAGTTGCTCAACTCACTGTCGCCCTACATTGCTTTGTGATTTTTTGGCCTTCTTTTTGTGTTTTCAAGGATATTCGGACTTGCAAAACGATTGGTTATGGTATTAGGAAGGGCAAACTCTATTACTTGGAGGAGCTGACATCAAACAGTACCGGAATGTTGACTCAAGCTCTTGTAGTGGAAGGATCTTAGGGGGAGAAGAATAAAGCTTTAGAGGTTTGGTTATGGCATCGTCGACTTGGACATGCTTCTTTCGGTTATTTACGGAGGTTGTTTCCTAGCTTGTTTGTTAAGCATGATGTTTCTAACTTTAAATGTGGTATTTGTGAACTGGCTAAAAGTCATCGTACTTCGTTTCCGCCCAGTATGACTAAAAGTTATGTTCCTTTTATGATAATTCATTATGATGTTTGGGGACCATCTAAAACTGCCACATTTGGTGGGGCTCATTGGTTCGTTACTTTTATTGATGATTGCACACGTATGACTTGGGTTTGTTTGATGAAGTCCAAAAATGAAGTTACTTCTTTGTTTCAACGATTTCACAAAATGGTGCGAGTACAATATAAGTTACAAAAAACAGGTTCTCAGGAGTGATAATGGCGGTGAGTATGTGAACAATGAGCTTCATGCATTTCTTGATCATCATGGTATTGTTCATTAATCTACATGTCCAAACACTCCTCCACAAAATGGGATTGCAGAACGTATGAACCGTCAGCTTCTGGAAGTTGTTCGTGCTTCCTTGCTTGAGGCTCGTTTTCCGTTATCCTATTGGGGAGAAGCTCTCACTTCAGCTGCATATCTCATTAATTGTGTTCCATCTCGATCGGTTAATTTTCAGACACCGTTTCAGGTTCTTGCCTCCCATGTCGATGCTCCTGCAGTTCCCAATCTCCCACCTCACGTGTTCGATTGTGTGGCATTCGTTCATCTTCATAAAGCAGCAGAGGAGTAAGCTTGAACCTCGAGCCTTGCGATGTGTGTTTGTGGGGTATGCATCACATCAAAAGGGATACCGATGTTATCACCCTCCAACGAAAAAGTTGTTCGTCACTGTGGATGTTGCATTTCATGAGAATGATATGTACTATGTCAACGTTGAGTCTTCACTTCAGGCGGAGAATCAGACAGAAGTTCAAACTCTTGATTATAGTATTCTGGATATAGTTATTGTGGATGATTTGGATTCAAGTGGTGATGTCTCGGAGACAAGTGGTGATCATTCACATGAAAGTAATGTGAATGACTTGGAATTAAGTGGTAATTCATTGGAGACAAGTGATGATCATTCACATGAAAATAATGTTGAAAACCTTGAAATAGATGAGCCTACGTCGCCGAATAGCTCACTACCAACGTCTGCACCACCAGTTTCCTCGCTACCCTCACAGTTGGCCTCACCATCTTTGAGCCCCAATAACCATAATCAATCGCCTTCAATTTCAGATGCACCACCACCACCACCACCATGTTGTCTCCCTAACCGTGTCAACCGAGGTATTCCTAAACCCACTTACGAAGCTGATCCTAAGTGCAAAACTAGGTATTTGGTGAATAAGCCCAACCCTGAGTCCAATGTGTTATATCTGTTAAGTAATTATGTGTCTACCAGTCACCTGTCAAACTCAAATAAGTCATTTGTGTATCAATTATCTACTGTATCTATTCTTAACAATGTGCAGGAGGCTTTAGCTGATCCACGTTGGCAAGCAACAATGAATAAAAAGTTGAAGTCTTTGAAGAAGAATGCTACTTGGGAGATCACATACTTGCCAACTGGTAAGAAACCTGTGGGATGCAAATGGGTTTATACTGTGAAGTATAAAGCTGATGGGACGGTGGATCGCTTCAAGGCAAGACTAGTAGCAAAATGGTACACTCAAAAATATGGAATCGACTATACAGATACATTTGCACTTGTGGCCAAGATTAACATATTTCAAGTTTTGTTGTCCTTGGTTGCAAATCTCAATTGGCCCTTACAGCAATTCGATGTGAAGAATGCTTTCTTACATGGAGATTTGACATAAGAGATTTATATGGATCTTCCACCAGGATGTAATACTCCAGATAAATACAAAAGGAAGGTGTATAGGTTGAAGAAATCTTCATATGGTTTGAAGCAATCCACTCAAGCATGGTTTGGACGATTCACAAAGTCAATGAGAGCATTTGGTAAAAGATGAAATGTGAAGCTTACTGCACTTATTGTGTATGTAGATGATATGGTGGTAATAAAAAATGATCCAGAAGAACGTGCGGCCTTACAAAGATACTTGTTTACTGAATTTGAGATGAAAGACCTTGGATCCCTGAAATATTTTTTAAAGATTGAGGTATCGAGAAGCAATTCAGGAATTTTCTTGTCTCAGAGAAAGTACATTATTGATTTGATGCATGAAACCGGCATGTCAGCTTGTTAGCCAGTATCTACACCATTAGAGGAATGATTAAAGCTTTGTGTTGATCCAAATCAAGTACCAGTTGACAAAGGGAGATACCAGAGGTTAGTAGGCCATTTAATGTACTTAGCACACACAAGACCGGACTTTGCTTATCCCTTAAGTGTTGTGAGTCAATACATGCATGATCTCGGAGAACAACATATGAATGCAGTGATGAGGATTTTGCGATATTTAAAGGGAAGTCCAGGGAAATGGATTTTGTTTAAAAGAAATAACCATCTTGGAGTTTAAGGTTATACTGATGCAGATTGGGCAGGTTCAGTTAATGATAGGCGCTCAACATTAGGTTACTTTACATTTGTTGGGGGTAACTTGGTTACATGGAGGAGTAAGAAGCAGAATGTGGTTGCCTGTTCGAGTGCAGAAGCCGAATACAGAGGAATGGCCCTTGGAATTTGTGAAATTTTGTGGCTAAAACTTCTACTGCAGGATTTGGGGATTAAAAATGATCAGCCTATGAAATTATTTTGTGATAATAAAGCCGCCCGTGACATTGCACATAATCCGGTACAACACGATAGAACGAAGCATGTTGAAGTTGATAGATTCTTTATCAAGGAAAAAAAGGAAAAATAATTGAAGTACCATCAATTAGAACGGAGGATCAGTTGGCAGATATTCTCACAAAAGCTGTTTCAAGTCATAAGTTTTCAAGTTTCTTGGACAAGTTGGGCATGAGTGATATATATGCACCAACTTGAGGGGGAGTTTTGACAAATCAATGAGATCTCAATCAGAACAAATCCCTAATTATTTGTTTACTTAGCTTTTTTATGTATTTGCCTAGTTTGGAAGTCAACTCCAATTTCTATGGAGTCAATTGTGCATATCAACTGTATATCTTTCTCCTTCACGTATCAATGAAATACCCAAGTATTCCATTCAAGCATTCTCTTCTCATAAAGCAATCTTTATTGCCTTTATTCTTCCTCTTTTGGTCAATTTGCTTATTCACGATCATACACCAAAGGATTGAACACCGAATCATATACTTTTTTTCCAAACATAAAAGTTTGCAACTCTTGAAACATGTATGACTTTGCTACACGACTCGTATAGAGAAGTCCATATTAGGTTAGATTACAAAATTTGCACTTAAAAGGCTGCATACTTGGTTTAAGTTAAGTTGACTACAGTGGTGTGATCATTTTTTTGCACCTAAGTTCGAATTTCCACCCATCTTTGTAGTTTAGATGAACTTAGTATAAATTATCCTATAATTTGTAAAAAAAAAAAAACCAGTTCATGAATAAATCGATGTAATGTGTTTAAATGCAAAACTTGAGCGAGACATCAACGGAATGATGTGATACTATCTCCACCACAAATTTGCTACACCAACTAGTATAGGGCCTCATATCGGCTTGAATATGTCTAAGAGGACGCTTAGACATCATTCCGTCCGATATGAGGCCCTATACTAGTTGGTGTAGCAAACTTCCAATTGCTTAAGCTCAAAGTGACAAACTTCCAATTAGGTAAGCTCAAAGTTTAAAAATTGTCAATTGAGTTAGCTCATATTTCACCCCCTTTCTGATTAATGAAGGGCACCATATAACTTTTCACAGATACAATTTGTCAAAACGTGTCTATTTTGATTAATTACCCTTGTATTATTCAAGCAATGTGATATCAAAATGATAGTTTACTTGCTCTATAAAAATTCTTGGTGGCCGTAATACTTCAGACTATACAGAGTCATTCAAAACATGAATAACAATTGCCATGCGTTTTCCTGGTCTGCCGAATGATCAACTTTGTCTTCTTGTCCTTTGTGTTGTGTTAAGGTAGCTGCTGCATTGTTGCCCCCTTTTATAGATAAACGAAGGGCACTACTAACCCCCACATATGTTATAAATTTAATTAAAAAAGCAGCTTTACAAAGCTAAATCAAAAGTGCCACAATTTGTCAAAAGATATTTACAGTAAGTCTATGACTAATTTTCTCGAATAAGTGATATCATGATAACAGTATACTCGTTTTAATACCATTACACTTGAGATTAGGTACATGAATCAATTATTCAAAACATAAAAGTTTTTCTAATTTTTTTTCTTTGATGCTAAGTTTCTCATCACGCTTTATTGTGTTATATTTGAAATTTGACTCAATGATAAACTAGACAAGTGATTCTAGAAAGAATGCAACTTATTAACTTTTCTTGCTTGTGGTCTGTCATGGGGATAGTGGAATGCAACTTTTCTAGCATGTGATGTTGGTGGAATTCTGACACAATTGCAATCCTAATTCTTTTAAAATTTGTTTGTTTTGCAGCTTCATATCTTTTATGTTTTGTTTTAGAGAGGCTTTGTCTCATATTTTTTTATTTATGTATCTTTTTTTAACGAGAAGTAAAGTTTATGTCGTTCTCTAACAAAGTTTAATTTTCTTATATCAAAAAAATTCCTTGTACCACCAAGATTCTATCAAAACAAAATGACAAACGATAAATGATCTACATTAAATTCATCTAAATTATGAGAAGAACTAGGATTTGAACTCAAAATATAGTGGCAATCCACCACTTATAATACTTCACTCCATCATAAATATTACTCAATTTTCATTTCTTAAACATCTATTCATGGAATAGGCTTTTTAACCAAAATAGTTTCTGAGATTTGCATAACTTATCACTTTGGTATCTGAGATTTGAAATCAATAGTAGTGGTCTCTAAGATTGTCTACCATCAATCATTTTGGTCATTCCGTGAAACATTATGTTAAATAAGAATCAAAATGACAAAAATACCCCTAATTTAATAAACAATATGCCAAAATGATATGACAAAAATTAAAGGTATTTTTATCATTTTATTCTTATTTAATGGAAATATTTCACATAATTATCAAAATGATTAACGATGAACAACCTTAGAAATTTAAAATCTCATAAATCAAAATGATGAATTATGCAAAGCTCAATAGGCATTTGACTAAAACAAAAACCTTGGGCATATGGTAAGTATAAGTGTGGATTTACAGCCCTTGTGACTAAACGCTGAAAAAGCTGAAGTAGGACGCATGGTTGGCAACTTTGGTAAAATCTGGCGTCGGTAGGATAAAGAGCCCTTGGTATGTTTGCCAATTGCCATGCGTTTCCTGGTCTGCCAAATTATCAACTTTGCTTTCTTATCCTTCCAGTTGTGTGGCTCACGACAAAAGGTGCATTTTTCTCATCAACATAAATTATGGTGTACGTTTATCATCTATTTTAAATTTTGTCATGTATCTTTTATCTAATTTTAGTTAATTTTTATATTAAATATATTTTTTTTAATTTTGAAAAGTATTAAGAAAAAACAAAAATGATCCCCTTTTTTCTTCTCTATTTTGTTCCCTCTTTCTATTAAAGTTAAAAAACAATTGACACAATTTTCTCAAACTGAAAAGAAAAATACAACTAGGACATAGGAGATAAGAAAGCAATCAAAATGATAAAACAATATGACCCCACGAAAAATAAAGAGAGGAAAAAGAGGAATCTAACTTTCCTTTTGGGCACAAAGAAGACGACTTCGTTATGGTCTTTCAACACCTAATTATTGCAGCAAATTGAAGAGATCTAAAGCAGTCCAGATCTGTGGATTTTAATTATCTATGGAAACAAGTCCCTTCATCTTCATCTTCATCATCATCTGAAAACTCCAACGCAGTAAGTTCCTGTTGCAACTATATATGCCAAATCCATTATTTATTTATTTAATTTTTCTTCAAGTTTGTATGTTTTTTAATTAATTATTTCATCAATAACCAGCTATATAATTTGTGCACTTTTCAGGCTTAATTATTCCATCGTTCAGTCTGGATTTGTTGTTCATAAGTGCAAACAAGTGCCCTCATGACCTGATTGACTCCCATGAAACAGCTTCTTGCTACAGATCATGTCCAATATTCGTGCAAGTTCAAGTCTTGAAAAGTAGGATTGCAAGGTAATCCCAAAACTGCCCATTTATTTGTTCAACATGTTAAAATTTAAGAAAAAATAATGTATACTAATATATGATTTTTGCAATCATATATGGTATGTTTTATTGTGGTTTTTTACTTAAAGAGTAATGCTAGAAAAACCACATATTTATACTATATTAGTTTATCATCTCATATTTATACACTACTATAGTATAAACATGTGGTTTTTGTAGCATTACTCTTTTAAGTAATAAAGCAAAATGAAACATACCATATATGTCATCTCATATTTATTTTTTATTGGAACATATAATATCAAGTTATTAGAGTACTTGGTAGTACTATATTAGGGACTGTATACCTGGCGAGATGGTTATGATGTAGACAACCTTGATCTGAATCCATCCCGTTGCCATCTCTAGTCCCAGGTTGTCACCTCTAGAAATGCTTACTAGGAGTCCATTAATTGATTATTTCACTTTGTATATGATTGCGCAGGCATCAATAATTACTTCTCATCATTTTAATTTGTGCAGTTGTGACTATTTCTGAGCCCCAACAGATCAAGCTTCCAACTTTCCAAGAAACTAGTCTTTGACTGTTACTCTTCCCGAACGGAGTCAGCTTCCAATGTAATTTCTTAATAGTCAACTGAATAATACATTAGTTGTTTTTTCATTTTACTTGAACTACTTTTTATTCATTTGTTTCTTCGCTTAATTTGTGCAGTTCTGCACCTCAATATTGCTCAAGGACGGTTCATTCACTATTTCTTCGACTGCTTGGAGTTCTCTTCGCTCTTAACATGGCACTCGGAGAGGTTTTTCTTGCGGCGTTTCTACAGTTGCTGCTCGACAGGTTGACTCGTCGCGAGGTTCTCAACTATTTTGGAAACTTCCGGGGCGTTGGAAAGAAGCTGGACAAGTGGAGGGCCACGTTATCTACAATCGCAGCGGTGCTGAGCGACGCCGAGGAAAGACAACTGACTGACCATCTTGTAAAACTGTGGCTCGATGATCTCAGAGACCTGGCTTATGATGTCGAAGACATGTTGGACAAATTTGCCACTCAAATGTTGAAGCGTATGATAGAGGGACGTGTCAGTGCGAGCAACAAGGTGCGGAACTCACTTTTCAAAATTAAATTCAATTGGGATATGAACTCCGAAATGAAGAAGATTATGGAGCGGTTGCAAGACATATCTGCACGGAAAGTTGAGTTTGGTTTGAAAGATACTGGGACATCTGCTAAGGAATCGCGAAGTCTACCAAGTTCAGACGTGTTAGATGAAAAGCTTCTTGTTGGAAGAGATGGTGACAAAGGGGAGATTATTGAATTGTTGTCCAGAAAATACGAGCGTGCAGGTGCTGTCAATTTTGGTGTAGTTGTTATAGTTGGCCTGCCAGGAGTTGGGAAGACGACAGTTGCTCAACTTGTATTCAACAACAAAGATGATGCCATGAAGGAGTTTGAGCTCAAGGTCTGGGTATCTGTGTCTGATGACTTCGATGTGGTGCGAGTGACAAAGGCAATTCTTCAATCAATCACATCCCAACCCGTTCAAGTGGAGGAGTTTAGTAAAATGCAGCATGATTTGAGTGAGCAATTAAGAGGAAAAAAGTTTTTAATTGTTTTAGATGATATATGGGACAAAGATGACTATGATCTATACGATCTCTGGACAAGACTTCAATCCCCTTTTGGCGTCGGAGCAGGAGGAAGCAAGATAATTGTGACAACCCGTGACAGGAATGTTGCAAAGATTACGGGAGCCGCTGGAGTTCATAATTTGGATTGTATGGCAGATGATGATTGTATGGAAATATTTGAGCGACACGCGTTCGGGGAAATTAATAACGGAAAACCAGTAAATTATGAGGTAATTCGGACGAAAATTGTTGGAAAATGTTGTGGATTACCATTAGCTGCAAGAACTCTCGGTGGTCTTTTACGTCGCCAAGAAAAAGAAGAGTGGGGAGAAATATTGGACAACAAATTATGGAATCTAGCAGATAAGAGTGGCCTTCTTCCTGTACTAAAGTTGAGCTATCACTATCTTCCATCACATTTGAAGATGTGTTTTGCCTACTGCTCAATACTTCCAAATGACTATGAATTTGGGGAGAAGCAGCTCGTCCTTTTGTGGATGGCAGAGGGTTTGATTCAACAAAAACATGACGACAATAAACAAATGGAGGATTTGGGCCGCGACTACTTTCGAGAGCTATTAGCAAGGTCGCTGTTTCAAGAATCAAGCAAAAACAATTCACGATATGTAATGCATGACCTCGTTAATGATTTAGCACGATGGGCAGCAGGTGAAATATGTTTTAGATTGGAAGATAAGCAAGGTGATAACTTGCAAAGCACTTGCTTTCGAAGGGCTCGCCATTCGTCTTTCATTGCTGGTCAATTTGATGGAGTTATGAGATTTGAGGACTTTCCAAAAGCTGAACGTTTGCGAACATTCCTGCCACTTTCACTCTCAGATTCCAGTTGGGGCCGTAATTTGTCTCGTCAGGTTACCTTTGATTTATTGCCAAAATTGCAGTACTTGCGGGTGCTCTCTTTTAATGGCTATGGAATAACTGAGCTGCCAAACTCAATTGGTGATTTGAGATATCTACGGTATCTCGACCTTTCCTACACAGCTATAACCTGTTTTCCTAAATCAACAAGCACTCTTTACAACTTGCAAACGTTGATATTGGAAGGTTGTTATAAATTGAAGTCATTGCCTGCGGACTTGAGCAATCTAATTAAGTTGCGCCATCTCAACAACTCAGGTGCATCTTCGTTGGAAGGAATGCCTTCGCAACTAGGTCGATTGACGAATCTACAATCACTGCCTCTTTTTGTGGCGAGCGAAGGTAGTGATCAATCTGGGATAAGAGAGATAGGGCCCCTATCACAGCTCCGAGGGACATTGCGCCTCTCAAGATTGGAGAATGTGACTGATGTCGAGGATGCCAGGAGGGCCAACTTGAAATGCAAGGAGAGGCTTGATTCGTTGGTCCTAGAATGGTCTCATTCAAGCGACACAGGAGAAACTGAATCCGATGTGCTTGACATGTTGCAGCCTCATACAAAGATCAAGGAGCTCACCATCAAGAGTTATGCCGGCAAGGAATTTTCATCATGGGTTGGAGGTTCCTTCTTCTCTAATATGGTGCTTGTGCGCTTAGAGGAATGTAACAATTGTTTATCGTTGCCACCTCTCGGACAATTGCCTCAACTCAAAGAGCTTTATATTAGAGGAATGAATGCAGTGGAAAGTGTTGGTGCTGAGTTTTATGGCGAGTGTGTCTTGGCTTTTCCGCTGTTAGAGATTCTCGAGTTTGTGGATATGCAGCATTGGAAGGTGTGGCTTCCTTTCCAACTGGATCACGGAAGTGGTGTTTTCCCTTGCCTGAAAAGGCTTTCAATCGAAAAATGTTCCAAGTTGGAAGGAAAGCTGCCAGAGAACCTCGATTTGTTAGCCGAACTTGAAATTGTTGAATGTGAGGAATTGGCGGTTTCGATTGCCAACTACAAACAACTTCGTCAAATAAACATTGACGGTTGTAAAGTATTGGTGCATACAGATGCTAAGGTTGAGTTTGAGTTATTAGAGTCCTTGTGGCTTTCAAACATTTCGGAGGTGATGTCTCTACAAACAGGGGAATTGTTCAGGAAGGGATTAAGCAAGGTTAGAGATTTGAAGATCAGTGGGTGTGAGAAGCTGACGTCTTCATGGAAGAATGAGGGTAGATTATTGCGGCGGTTGACTTGTCTTGGCCGTTTGGAAATTGAAGACAACTCTCGTCTAGTTGAAAATTGGGAGAAGAAGCAGAGGAGTTGCTGCAATTGGAAATATTGGAGTGCAAGCTTGAATGTCTGGAGTTGTTTAAGTGCGAAAATCTTTTGAAGCTACCAAAAGGGTTAAATCAGCTGTCGTCTCTTCAAGAGCTTCGCATATACAAATGTTCATCTCTAGTTTCTTTTCCAGATGTTGGTCTGCCACCTTCTCTTAAAGACATCGACATTATATCGTGCCATTCGTTGATATATTTTGCAAAATTCCAGATTCCCCAAAATCTCAGAAGAATAAGGATTGAAGATTGCAAAAGTTTTAAATCATTAGTAGATGAGGAGGAATGTGAACGACTGGGTTTAATAGCACCGAACGGGTTCTTCAGCGACAACACCAATCACTGCCTTGAAAGTATTAGGATCTGGAATTGCCAAGATCTGGAATCCTTACCGGATGGCTTATGCCACCTCAGCAATCTTCAAAAGCTAGATATTCAAGAATGTGGAAGTCTTGTTTCCATCCCGAGACTGAGTGGGGGGAGAAGACCCTCCAACCTGAGATGTATCTGGATCAGAGAATGCGAGAAATTGGAGGCGTTGCCCGAAGACATGCGCAATCTCAACTCTCTTGAGGAATTGAGGATCGACTACCGTGAAGGTTTGACTTTTCCTCCCAACCTCACGTTTCTTGAAATTAATAAGGTCAAGAGCTATAAGTCATTGTGGGAGTTGGAGTCGGGGTTGCACAGACTCACCTCTCTTGTAATCGATGGTGAAGAAGACCCGGATACGGTGTCGTTTCCACCCGACATGGTACGGATGGAGACGCTCTTCCCCAAATCTCTCACTCGCCTCTATATAGACGGCTTCCCGAATCTGAAGAAACTGAGCAGCAAGGGCTTTCAATTCCTCACCTCCCTTCAATCTCTGTATCTCTCCAATTGTCCAAAGCTAGCATCCATTGCAGATGAGGGTCTGCCTCCTTCACTAGAGAGACTTGTCATCATTGGGTGTCCAGTGCTAAAAGAGAGATGCCAACCAGGAAAAGGACGCTACTGGCACAAAATATCCCACATCCCTTCCATACGGATAAATGGCAGGGAGATATGAAGCTGATGGTCCAGGTATCATTTTCTCGAGGAATGTTTTAATATTAATAATATTATTATTATTATTATTAATCATGTTTATTCTTGTAAAGTAAAGTAATCCACAATATTTGGTTTGGGTCAAGGTTTTGGGGGTTGAGGAGTGGCTGCTTTGGGAGGCCTTCAATTGGCGACAACTTGGATATTTCTCGGCCAACGTTTATTCTCATGGATTCCTATATTTGCTTTTTTTCTTTTTTTTTTTGGGTAAACAATTGGTATGTTTGCTTGGTCCCTTTTCACTGATTTGTATTATAACTTTATAAATGTGCTACCTTTTCTCCTAAGTATGGAGTTTTTCCCATTCAGTTTTTTCCCAGCAAGATTTTAACCAGGCCACTTAAACCTGATATTTTATTTTATTTTATTTTAGCAAATTTTGACTTATGAGCTAGTATTGCATTTTATTTAATGCACCGAGAATAAGCAATCAATAAAGAAATGGAAATGCATGGGGCTCGTTGTTGAAGTTGTGTTGTCTCTAGTCTCTAAATGATGATTAGATTCTCAAAAAGTTGTGTTAGTTTTGGTATACTGACTTGACCACTTTTTGACGTGGGAATTAGTTTCCCGATGTGGAATGATGACCGCTAAATGACTTCCTTTACTACGTCTTGTCTTCCTGAAAGTAGAAAATACGTGCCAACGAATTTTGGTAAATCAAATCGTTATACCAAGCTTTCATCACTTATTCAAAAAGTGCATTATTCATTGGTGACGATTATGCGTTTTAATTGAGTTCTAAGGAAAATAGAGGGTAGTAATACATCAGTACTAAAAAGTGAATTTGTGAAAAAACTGGTTCGATTTTATTCATGGATTTAATGTAGGATTGTGTCTCTGCAATTTTCCATTTTTTTATTGGACTCTCAATTTTATTCCAAGCGCACAAACCACGTCAGGGCTGACGCCGACTTAATGGCGATACGAATCATCTTTCCGTTCCCGTCAGCAAAATAACACCGTTCATCCCGAAACAAAAACCGTTAAAGCCTCATATTC
This sequence comes from Pyrus communis, assembly GCF_963583255.1. Taxonomy (NCBI): domain Eukaryota; kingdom Viridiplantae; phylum Streptophyta; class Magnoliopsida; order Rosales; family Rosaceae; genus Pyrus; species Pyrus communis. Next base: position 25,595,611 of record NC_084810.1, on the reverse strand, counting down.
TTTCCCAGATTTCACAATACAATTTAGGCCCATTTCTGGCCTAACGTCTCTCTCTCTCTGCTTTCCGAGTCATTTCATTTTCCCGGAAAATAAAAAAGTTCTTTCTTCTTTGACCGAATTCATGTTGGTACGTAATCTCTTTCTTCAATCCGAATATAAATTCTTAATCTTTTGTATGGCTTTATTTGGTTTTTGTTTAAATTTAATCTTTGTGATGCTTATTTGCTGTGTTTCTGATTGGATTGAACTCTAATTCATTTAGATTTATTCGTTAATTTGTATTGACTTGATTGTAATTCTCTCAGATGCATTGGTTTTATATTAATTTCTTAGCAAAATTCATGTTTTTAGTTTTAATTTTTATGTTTTTATCATTCTTAAAGTAAATACATATACATGATGCAAAATTTGGATTCGTCAGAGGAGCTGATTATAGTTTTTCGGTTTGATTTATAGTTTTGTTTAACTAGGAATATAGTGAAAATGAAAATGAACAGAAAAGGGTTAGTGAGAAAATGACAAGTTTTCTTTGTGTTTATTACAAAATTAGCAAGTTGAAATTTTTGAGAGTATATTGCTTCTTGGAGCAGGTATTGTTTCGAGAGTGTGAATCCCATGTCGAGAATTGAAGTGTTACGTAAATAGTTTGAATGATCTCGGGCATCTCCACCCGTTGCCAATTGGTTTCAGGTTGGATGCTCGAATTGTAATAAAATAAAAGGTATTGTTGTTTTTTTATTATCGTTCGTTGTTTGAGTGGCGAATATACAAATTGCTTTCTGATGGTGTTTATGACTTTCTGTATTTACTTTTAATGCTTAGTATATTAATGGCATCGCGTACTTTCTAAGATTTCATGGTCATGTGTTTGTATGGTTCTGTATGTATGTGTACGATCTTCATCCCGACTTTGAATGCATAAACTAGCTGGATGGAGAGGTTTTGTTGTTATTGCCTTGCCCAAAACAAGGATTTCATTGAGGGCTAAATAGATTTCTTTTAATTGGGTTATTATGTGGTCGGGGAAGGTTAGAGTTCTTATGTGGTCGGCCAAGTGCTTTGTGAAAAATGGATTTATGTTGTCTAAATAGTTGTGTTTCAATTGCCTTTTCTAAGCTTCTTCCTTCCTGTCTGGTATCTATTTTCTATCGTTTTTCGTAGGATGTTAGCTCCATGGTGACATGGTGTGCTGGTTGCTTTATGTTTGTATATTCTCGTGTTTTTTCATTACAATGTTGAACTCAGTGAAATGCTAGTACTTGTACTTCAAGCCTCGACTAGAAAAAAAACGTCGCATGTACTTGGGATTTTCTCCGGGATGCCTTGTAATATTCTAACATTGCTGGATGCTAGCTACAGATGAGCATTTTTCCTTCAGTTTGTCTGCTAACTTACAGTCCAAGAAGAAGTTGCTTATCACAACATGTTGCCAATGTTCATGGATATATACAGTTATTTCAATGAGTTTCTTTGAAATTGTTTGTGATATTTTCGTGCCAAATAGGACGAGAAGAAAATTTCATATCTCAATTTTTTAGCTCATAAGATTTATATTAAATTATTTTTTCGCCTTTTATTAAAGAATACGAAAAAAAAAACTTAAGTGTTCGGGATCTTTTAATACCAATTTCAATACAACTATTAATTTAAGTAACATAACTTTTAGTTTAGGTACCAATAAAAAAATCAACTAAAATACTACTATAATTCAAAATAATTATATGATTGCCACGTTTTCCGACCACCCAACTGTATTAGCAACCACGTCACCCTTACAATCAATCTTAATAACCAGGTTTCGACGAACCTCCTTGTACTGCATTGTGTTCGCATACATGAGCCCGGGGAGGAGCATTACTATTTGCATTATGATAAATAACCATGATTTTGATGAGTACTGTAGGCTAGAATTTCCAATCATTCCCAAGGGAGAATGGTTCAATATGACCTATAGACTACAAGAACTCAAATTCCCTTTTTGTTATCTTCTATAAACCATCCGCTAGAGTTCTTGGCATGCAGTGACCATATTTGGAGAATGACTAGACACATGTTGGGATGCCATTATGACATCATGGGTGAACAATACAATTTTCGCGTTTAAGTTTCTCTCCACATACATCGCATTAACTTTGTTTTTTTAATTTCTTAGCATGTTTGGGTGCATTTTCAGTTTTTGGATGGTGGAAAGGTCAAGTTGGTAGCAGATTCACATGACAAAGACATAAGTCGAAAATTCCTCGTCACTAATTCAGTTTACCAAGCTTAATTGGTCTCTCTTAATCTACCAAATTGTCATAATAAGCTAGTAATTTCACTTCATGAAAATCTTGCTTAATGTTGTTTGACTTGTTTCCTTTCTTAAACATCTAGATGTTCGTTAATTATATGCTAATAATAATTGCTCTTCATCTTCAAATGGATCATAAATTAATATAGCTCTGTGACTAATTAAGTAGTATAACTCCAAAATGGTAAAGCATAATCCTTGATAACTTTGGTAAATCTGGTGTCAGCAGGATCATGTTCTTCTTGGTGTTGTGTGGCTTAGGTTGTTTAAGTGTCTTTTACTGTTTTAAATTGATTCTATATATTATCTACAATGGCCTACAAAAAAGTAAACCAAACACCGTCACAAAATAATATCATTGGTGTTGAAAGGGAATGTAGCTTAGTTGTTTACCAGCAGTCACATTTCCACCCGAAGTTTCATGTTTGATTCCCCCAAAATCGTTCGTATAACTGTGTAGGACATTGGCGATAAGAAAACAATAAAAAAGAGAACAATATTACCCCACGAAAATTACGGAAAGAGAAAAAAAGAGGATTCTAACTTTCTTTATGGGCAGAAAGATGAAGGCTTGTTATATTCAACACGTAATCGTCATAGCAATTGAAGAGTTCTGAAGTAGTTGTCCTCGAAAGAGGAAGACTTGTTATAGTCTTTCAAGTCAACACCTAATTCTCATAGCAAATTGATCCGTAAAGTAGTCAACAAAAACTCAAATTCCATTTAAACAACCTGTTTTATTAAAGGGATGTGATATCCATATATCTATTTTTACTTTTCACACACCTCTTGTTAACTTCTGTCATTTAATCTACTTCATTTCATGTAATCTGACGGTTGAAAATTAAAAAAAGTGTGTGAGAAGTAAAAAGATATGTGTGGATATCACACCCCTTTATTAAATCCTAAATTGTATAACTCCTTCAAATATATCAATGGCGAATATGATATTTTCTGTAAATCATCCAGTAGAGCTCTCAGCAGGCAATGATCATATTTAGGGAATGACTAGACACATGTAGGGTCTCATCAAAACACCATGGGTTAACAATACAATTTATGTTTAAGTTTCTCTCCACTTACATTGTGTTAACTTAGTTTTTGTACTTTTCTAGCATTTTCGGGTTCGTGCATTTTCAGCTTTTGGGAAGTGAAAAAGTCGATTTGTTGGGAAACTTATTAGTAAAAAGCAAATTCACACGGCATGACATAAATCTAAAATTACTTGTTGGGAATGTTTTAATATTAATATTAATATTATTATTAATCATGTTTATTCTTGTAAAGTAAAGTAATCCCCAATATTTGGTTTGTTGTCAAGGTTTTGGGGGTTGAGGAGTGGCTGCTTTGGGAGGAGAAATTTTTCAAGATATCGGGAACTCCAACTCACCTCTGCCGGTTGTTGTTCCGAACCAATGGTTATTAGACAACTGGATTTCTTTATTTTTTTTATTTAATTCATTCTCTTAAATGCTGAAACTTCACTCCCAAAAAGTAAAAATAAACGGAGTTTACGCGTCCGTCAATAACCTTGCGTTCCGTTCTGTTCTCAGTAATCTTCTTTATTTTTTGATGAAATATCTTCTTGTCGCTGAAAAAAGGAGAAGGGGAAAAGCTGATTTGCTATCATGTTTGTTGCTTGGGACATTCGATGGTCTCTCCTTAGTGGTATGGATCTACTCAAATCTCAGTCCCTCTTCTTTTCTTGAAAGCTCTGCAGGAAATTTACGATTATTTCCGGTGATGGCTTCCTGCCCAACTCTCGTTGTTTCTCCTCCTCCATCTTGTCTGTATTGTAGGTTTCTTTTGGAGTTGGAAGGCTTTGTGGCTTGATTTGTTGGCTTTTATTTTTTGGGTTTTACACCAAAACAAAAAAATAAAGAGGTGTTTTGCCGATTTTATCCACAAATCCCAGGCAAACAAGAACACTTGAATTATGGATACGAGGGCTATCTGACGAGGAAGAAGACGATGACGAAATCTTGAAAAACTTTTAACTCTGTTTAGCTTTTTCGGCCTTGAGACTAACGTTTCAGCATTTAAAAGTGTGTTTCAATAAGATTAAAAGAAAATCCAGATGTCAAATAACCATTGGCTGGAACACCAACCGACGTGGAGTTCCCGGAACCCCGAAAAATTTCTCCTCCAGGCCTTCAATTGGCGACAACCTGGATATTTCTCGGACAACGTTACTTCTCCCGGATTCCTACGTTTGCTTGCACCCTTTTCACTTATTTGTATTACAAGTGTGCTACTCCTTCTCCTAACTTTATGCCACCTCAGCAATCTTCAAAAGCTATATATTCAAGAATGTGTGTTGTGTATCTTCCCAAAGTATTGTAACGGCTCCATTTGGATCTTTGACCCATATGATCACATGGCCTCCAGCCCTACGACCTGATTCGTTAACGGGCTCTTAATAGATGATTTGATTCGTTAAAGGGCTCTTAACAGATGACACATAACAACTCGATTCGTTAACGAACTCTTAATAGATAACCTGATTCGTTAACAAGTTGATCAAAAATCTGTTATTTTCGTGTCATTTCGTGTTAAATTAATAGTCTGATGCAAGAAATTAACAAAATGCATACTTGAGAGTGAGACCCACTCCTCCATGTTATTATATTGACAATATGTTCCCTAACCTGACCAAAATCCACCTTGAAATTCCATAGCGTTGAAACATGACGCCCCCAGCTCCCTAATACGCTGTCGTTTTGAGATTCCCCCACCCCGAAAGGTCCCTCATAACCATTGCAAACCCTCTCTCAGTACCCACGCGCCCATTCTCCAACCGTTTAAACCCCACTCCCTCTCTCTCTCTCTCTTTCTCTCTCTCTCTCTCTACATGTTCTCAGTCAAAATCTCCAAGTCCTCTGCTTTGGCAAAGAAAATCGAAAACCCATTTGTTTCCATCCATCAGAACTCGAAATCTCCATATTCCTGTCTCCAAGAAAGCTTCTTGTTTTCTGGGTCGACGTCTTCTTCCTCATAACTCTCTTCCTCCGCCGTGGCTCGGCCGAGAACGTCAACTTCTACTTCCCATCTTTGAACTTCCGAAACCTTACCTTCCTCGCCGACTCCCACATCTGAAACGGTGTCGTGGGGCTCACCCGCGAGCTCACCGTCACCTCCTCTAGCGCCGGTGCCGTCATCTACAACAACCCAATTCGGTTCTTCGACCCGGAGTCCAACATCACTGCTTTGTTCTACGCAAAGTTCGCTTTCTCCATCGCCAACGTCAATCCGAGCTCCTACGGTAACGGCATATCGTTTTTCCTCTCGCCGCACAACTGGACTCTGGGCAGCCCGGGTGGATATCTGGGTCTCGTCAATTCCTCGCAATTGACCAAGAACAAGTTCCTAGTCGTCGAATTTGACACAAAGCTCGATCCGAACGACAATCACGTCGGATTGGACATTGAGAGCCTCAATTCGATCAAGACCGCTGATCCGATTTCACAGGGTATCGATTTCAAGGGCGGGAATTCGATTACTGCTTGGATTGATTACAATAACGACCAAGAAAAGCTTAAAGTGTATCTGAGCTACTCGAATTTCAAGCCTGAAAAGCCGGTTTTGAGCTTGGACGTCGATCTCTCCAAGCATCTGAACGAGGTTATGTTCGTGGGTTTTTCAGCCTCGACGGAGGGGAGCACGGAGATTCATCTGGTTGAGAATTGGAGTTTCATACCTTCGGGTTGTTGCGAAAATGCCGAGGTTGCAGCCACACAATGTGTCCGATACTTATGTGGCGGTGAGTCCGAGGATTCCAGTGTCCGGTTCAGGGGATAAGCATCACCGACGGCTCGGTTTGGGACTCGGGATTGCTGGGCCAGCGTTCTTTTGCGTGGCGCTGGTGGTTTTCGGTTATGTTTCCGTGATGAAATGGATGGATGTGAGAAAACAGAAGAGCTTCAAAGCAAAGGTGGTGGCAGGGCCAAGAGAGTTTAGTTACAAGGAGCTGAAATCTGCCACAGGAGGGTTTCATCCCAGTAGGATTCTTGGGCATGGAGCTTTTGGGACTGTTTACAAGGCGTTTTTTGTGTCTTCAGGCACCATTTCTGCGGTGAAAAGATCCATGCATTCCCATGAAGGTAAAACCGAATTCCTCTCTGAGTTGTCGACTATTGCTTGCTTGCGTCACAAGAATTTGGTTCACCTTCAAGGCTGGTGCGTTGAGAAGGGTGAATTGCTTCTTGTTTACGATTTCATGCCTAATGGGAGCCTCGAAAAGGCGCTGTACCAAGAATCTGTACAATGTACCTTGTTAGATTGGTCTCGAAGACTGAATATTGCAGTCTGATTGGCGTCTGTTTTGGCATATCTGCATCAGGAATGTGAGCAGCAGGTCATCCACAGAGACATAAAGACTGGAAATGTGTTGCTTGATGGGAATTTAAACGCGAGGCTCAGTGATTTCGGGCTGGCAAAGCTCATAGATCACGATAAAAGCCCTGTTTCCACACTGACAGCGGGAACAATGGGGTACCTTGCGCCTGAGTATCTTCAATATGGAAAAACAACCGAAAAGACTGATGCTTTTGGCTATGGTGTGGTGATCCTTGAATTGGCGTGTGGAAGGAGGCTAATAGAAAAAGAGCCGGGAAGTGAGAAGGCGGTGAATCTGGTTGATTGGGTTTGGGGGATGCATTCCAAAGGGAGGATTATCGAGGCCGCTGACAAGTGGCTGAATGAGGAGTTTAATGTGAAAGAAATGAGAAATCTGTTGCTTGTCGGCTTAGGTTGTGCTAACCCTGATAGCGCGGAGAGGCCTACAATGAGGAGGGTTCTGCAGATTCTGAGCAATGAGGCAAAAATTCAAGCCGTCCCAAGGGTGAAGCCGAGTTTGAGTTTCTCTAACAGATAGCCTTTGTCCCTTGATGACATTGTTTCGGATTGTGAGGAGGATTCCAATAGCCCTAAAAGCTAGATGTGTGAGATCATCATTCACTGAAAAATATATGCAGATTTGCAGAGTTTATAGCTAGTTGGATTCTTCGATTCTTTTAACTTTACCACTGCCTTTTTTATTTGTTTTTTTTTTAATTTTTTATCCTGTAGTTTGAAGATTAGAGACTGTATAGTTCACTGGCCTGAGTTCAAAGCTTTCTGTTGAACTGTGTGGTCTCTACTTTGTCCAGGACAAAAAAAAAGCTTCTTGCTTGAATATTTCAACTGTAATGGAAGACTAATTTCTGACTGGTTTACAAGTTGAATGTTACACACGAATGATTTCTATACTATTTGATCTTATAGTTCTTAAACCGTTCTGTTTCTTGGGTAGTTTGATTTGATCTTTCCTAATGGTTCGATACTGAGCAGTGGGTGATCTGTAGAGTAATTCTGTTTGCACTCGTAAATCTGTTCGACGCACACCCTCTCCCTCTCTCAGGCTAGAGTAGCCATGGCAAAGGGAGGAGAACTAGGAAGGCTTTTGAGAGAGAGAGAGAGAGAGTGTGTGTGTGTGTGTGTGCGCGTGTCGCTATCAGGTGAAATTCTCAAGTTTTGGTAGTGAAGTATTCAAGAATAGTACACTGCAATCCTTCTGTTTCATATTTGAGCGCTTTTATACGCACAGATTTTGAAGCTTTTCGCCATCGGGATAAATTCTCAAGTTCGGTAGTGAAGTGTATTAAGGAGATAAAGTATGTGCAATCAGTTATGGAAGAATTCGAACTGCTGTACACATACAGAACTAAGAAAGTGGATGAGTTCTTATGAGCACAAGATTTTGAAATTTACCGGATTCCTTGCGTCTAATTACTCGTGACATTATTCCAGTTCAACTCCTTTTTGATGTACACAGATAAAAACTGTGTACTAGGAGGCAAAGCCAAACCAGAACGTTCTGCAAGTAAGAACTCCGTGCCGATCAAGTAGTCTGCCAGGCCCAGACTCAAGGCAGCAAGCTTGGAGAAATGCTGAACCAGAATATGCAACTTCATTCTTCTCCCTTGGAATCGAATTATGCACAACATCAGTGAATTCTCGATTGCCCTTTTTGTGGTCTCCCTCTCCGATCCTGGTTTCGGATCTTTGTTTTGCAAACGGGCCTTTACTGTTCCATTTCACGTCGAGGATGAGCGAGGTGTATGGAACTTCAGAAGTATCCCTCACAACAAAGCAGATAACTGTATCAATCGCTAAGCGGTTTACAACATCAAGTTTCCGAAGAACATTTCAATGTTGTAAAAGACCTGCAAATTAGCAGCAAACTGCCGTAGCTTATCAATTGACTGTGATAGAAATAAGTTAAACTAACCTTATATATTTGATCAAGAGCTGCAAAATAAGTCATAAATTCATAAGATCTAATATTAAAAAAATGTAAAATTAAGCAAATACACAGAAAGAAAACGCTTGTGGTGAAAATATTTTTGGAACTAATTTTTTTATAAAAATACAAGTGAATCCTCGAAAGTATTTCTTAAAAAAAAATTAAAAAAAATCTAAAAGAAACATTTCAGTCATTTTTTAAAAGCACTTCAACTTCTTCCCATGAATATTACAAAATAATAATTTGTACAAAACTGACATATACTTGCTTCAACTTATTATCACTGCTCCAAGAATCATCTGCATAATATAAATACAAAATCCGCAAGGAAAATAGACTTTCACGGTTTACATAGGAATTAAACAATAATGCGCACACACATACACGATATCCACAAATTTAGTGATTTCCCTATTAACTATATATATATATATATATATATATATATATATATATATATTTTTTTTTTTTTTTTTATTTATTTATTTATTTATTTATTTTTGTATGCAACAATGTTCCTTAATTTTGTGAGAGAATATCTTACTTTGAGGTTAGACTGACGCACATCAGACGACGGTGCTGACAGATGGGAATGTAAGAGATGATGACAGAAGAAGAGAGAGTACACTCCCAACAACGGTAAGGCCTCCCTTTAGCCGATGGCGGGTTGTGCTCTCTCTCTTCTGTCAACATATATAAACTCTAATCTCATTCCCCATCGCATCTATACACCCTTAATGCCACAAAACTCATGCATTCATCCCTGTAGTGCAAACCATCAATTAATAGGGTGAGATAATGCATTTGGGCTCATATAAAGCTGATAAATTGTATACAATGCATAGTAGCATGTCTACTACCCCTTACATACATACATACATACATATATGCGTATGAATAGATACTAGCGCAGTTGTAGAAGAGATCAGGCCCGGCCCAACACCAAAATTATTTGGGTAGTATATTTATATATGTTTTCATAAGAGTATAAATTTATAAAATTTCGTTTGAAGACAAAGAAATTGAGCTAGAAGTGGTGGTTTTGTCATTTGAAAATAATGATGAGGTCTTGGGTTCAAAATACTACATGTGAAAAAAAAAAAAAATCGTAAGAATATAAATTTATAAAATTTTGTTAAATGATCATAAGTTTAATTAGAAACAATGATTTTTGTTGTTTAAAATTAACAAGATTTTCTAAGTTTGAAATGCTATTTGCGTGTTTATTCTTTTCAATTTTTACAAATATTTGTTTGATTATTAATTTATTTTTAGTTGCTAGTTAGTAATTATGTGGGTTGCTATTTTTAAATATTCGTTTGAATTCAAGTCTAATTTTCTACAAAAAGTAATACGTAGACCAAATTATTAGAGCAAATTCGCAAATCATATGATGTGTCCATTCAAAGGATTTAATTTAGTGTCCATTCATTACTTACACATATTAATTAAAGACTCGAAAACATCATTAATTTTTTTTAGTCTCATGTTGACAAGGTTAGTAAATAAGAAAAAACACCTCAATTTATACAAAAACATTTTAAAAATTCAGATGAAAAACAAAACTCATCATCAATCTACGTGCAAGCTTAGAGTTTTTGGGCTTCCTTCTCTAGATACAAAATATATTAGTCTTTATGTGTTTCTAAATGATTAAGTTTGAACTACTTTTCCATGTAAAATTTTATCGATGTTTTACGTGAGAAAATAAATAATTTTCTTATATGAAGTTAGGGCACATTTTTTGGAATAGTCCCAAACCTTAAAAATCTTTGAACCAGCCCTGGAAGAGGTATTTAACGGCACAAACCCGATTTAGTACAACTTTGGGTCTCGGAGTCAGATTTTGGCCCATGAGTTGCGGGGGACAAAAAGTTGCGCTCAACCGGGTTTGTGCCGTTAAACACCTCTTCAACTTTGGGTCTCGGAGTCAGATTTTGGCCCATGCGCTGCGGGGGACAAAAAGTTGCGCTCAACCGGGTTTGTGCCGTTAAACACCTCTTCTACTCACATACACACCATACTCTATATAGATATATGATTTTAAATATCCATTAATTCATTATTATAAGCATAATTTTTGTTAACAGATAAATAATTAAACATAAGAACTTGCCTCTATATGTAGCCAAAAATTAACAATGATCTGGATTTTTTTTTTTTCATCAAGCCAATAAATATGTACTGATCATTATCAACATCCATCACCATGAAGGGGAAATTTGTGAGTGAAATCAATACTGAATTTATAAAATTTATATGTATATATAATGTGCTCAGATATGTACTTATACTACCTAATTTATGCATATGCATAAAAAATCAGATTAAAACAATATACCTATTTATCACAGGAACTGCTTCATAAAAAATAAATATAATTTACCATGACAGTTTAATCAAAACACAGGCTAAAAATTGAGAGAGAGAGAGAGAGAGAGAGAGGGGGGGGGAGAGAGAGAGAGAGAGAGAGAGAGAGAGTTTTACTCTTAGGGTTCTTCAACTTTTGCTTCAAGAAGCTGGTCATCAGATATGATTTTCACTGCAGAAACTACTAGTTTCTCTTCACTTTCCATGAAAGATAAAGAGGAAAGAAGAAATACAGAAGTAGATAGAAGCAGAGAACAAGTGTGGGAGTGAGAGATACGTATAAGCTACAAATTCTATACCTCATTGTATCAGTTGTTGATGAATAGTGTTCATCTTATAGGGACCTGGCCCCTGCCTATAACCGGTGACTTGTATTATGACCGGCTAGTGAGGGCAAACTAGTTTCGACACTTGTTTTTATTTTATGATTTAGATGTATTAAACATCATGGGATCGTCACTGTTTAAAATATCGATATAAGTACAAATATCGATATGTAAATTTATGAAAATATAGGTGGATATATCGATATCGGTTTTTTTCACGGATATTAGGAAAATTTGCAATATGGTATTTCTCATCTAGATTTAGTTGAAATTAGAAAAAATTTCTCATAAAAATTCAAAAGTTTGAAATTTGAAATGAGTTCCGGCAAAAAAATATGTAGTGTATTGGTAAATATTGTAGATATTTATTAATTTTCTAAATCTCGCCGATATAGGATGAAGTTGTATTTTAACCCTTCTGTATCGATTCTTAATTTTTCAGATATTTCAACGAAAATATCGACGATTTCGTAAATATTTTAAATACAAGGTAGTATATAGGATTTCAAATCTATTCAAACCCAAACGTTACTATTATCCGAAATTAAACTTACATTTTAATTAAAAACAGGTTGCCTGATTAACATAACGGTATAAGAAAGGACACTTTTTTTTTTTCTCGTGTATGCAAGCTTACCCGTTTGAACAAATTTGGAGTTGGGACTTGGGAGATTCCTTTCAATCGTGATGAAACTTTTCACTGTCAAAGGACTCAAAGTCGTTAATGGCACCAATAAAATTTAAAATGGTATTTAATTAAGGAGAAAATGACGTTGATAAAGAATAATAAGACCCGTGGTGTAAGCAACGTCATAAATGGGTAACCAAATATGGTGGGGGTGGATGTTGACCGGCTATTTCAGGTCAGCCGGATCCAAGAAAGGGTCTTTGTTTCTCTCTCACCTCAGCTGACATCACCCGTGATAACCGATAAACCTGTTGCTTTCGTGACTGTGGAGAATATCGTGACGGTTGAGTGGTGACACGTGGAGTACATGCACGGGTTGCAGGCTGGTGATTTGGCATATGAACAGCGACGACCTTTCTCTCACGAATTGTGCGTACTTTGTAATTTTCACTTTGAAATTCTCATTTTATATATCAAATTTTATATTTAAAAAAGAAATACATTAGTCAAAAGTGCACGATAAAATTTTTAAAATGCAAACAACAGTGAGCTAATTATTCGATCGGTGCCATGCCAATCTATATGGTTTAGTGAAAGTCTTCGTAATACATTGTTAATAGTATACCAAATCAAATCAAATCAAAATTTTCATTTACAATTCAAACATGTTACTCTTACCACATTTGTACCATCTTTATACTAAAAAGGGAATTTGTATATGTAGATTGACTCTACTTCTATTAAAAAAGTGGTACGAATATGATATGAAAATATAGTTAAGTGTAGCATTAGACTACTTTTGAGTTCGTGGTACTGATTTTAATCTTCTACTATAATACACCTAAACTTGTTACTTCATCATGTTATTTATCTTTATTTAAATATAAAGTATTAGGTTCAAATCTCGTAAATGATTATATTTACCAAATAATTTACTTTCCCACCCACCCAGATAGTTTAAATATCATCGTTGTAATGTCATTGTCCACCCTCTAATTCAAATTAGCAGTATTAGGGAGGTCCATTTAATGGGCTCATCAGCCGTGACAAGGAACTTAAAAGATTAATAAACTCTGAGCATCTTTGATTGGTCAGTACTCACTAGGTCTTATTCTTGTACCTATAACTAAAGAGATTTTTCAACATGTCCAAAACACGAGACTATACATTACATGACATTGTACAAATAAAAGGACACTTGAAAAACTCAAAATAAAACTTTTATCTATATATATAATGATATGTAATGTACTACTCGTCTTCTGCATATATTGCAAAATATCTCAACGCATGTGAAAATAAATGTTTTCCTTTTAAGCCACACGTAAAATATATAGTTCCCAAAAAATTTCAAAAACCAAGAGGAAGCCTGCAATATTGCTATTAGACAGCTCCCCTCATCGTAGGGTCGTGGGGGAGAATCGATGAATGGATCACAACCGTTGGATCCATTGATTGAAATGTGGGGCCTTCAGCCATGAGACACGTGTTCATGCCCTAGAGATGCAAGTGAAGTTCATGCGCCGATACAGAAGAAAAATGAAAAGGCATTCTGAAAATAATTCAGATATTTTGATTCCTGAGAGCGACCGGAGACATATATCCATTGCCGTCATACGTAAAAAAAGTGAACTAACCGTTCAACCTAGTTTAAACTGTGAATCAGCTTGATCATAATCTTGAGCAGTGTATAATTTCTAATTAACCTCATTCCTATTAATAATAAAAAAATGAATAATCGTAATTTACCATCGATTATCCTCTATTTTTGAAAATATATCTTAATATATATATATATATATATTTTTATTTTTTTTTTAATTATACGTGGTTGATTGATTAATTGGTGGCAAAAAAAGTATCTCCATTGATGCACAGCCTGAGGAAATTTTTTTTTTTGAAAAAAAACTAAATACTACTAACTTGCCAAAGCCTTGATACAATGGATTCAAGGCAAATGAGATTTGGAAATAACTGGCAATAAATCAGATCAATAATTCATATAAGTATCGGCCTAAAAAAAAAAGCCATTTTAGTACAGATAATTACATTTCTTTTCTTCCTAATCTCACGTTCCTGACAGTATAACAAAATCTCAGTGAAGTACAGAACCTACAGATTGCTTCAGGCCAATGTCACAATAAGTAGAAACTGTATGAATTAGTTTGAATCACTAAGTCGGCAAAACCTGCAATCCGGGTACTAATTAGTTCTGATTCGATCACCTTCAGAAGTAATTAAAGTGTCTATGATCTTATAATGTGAGAGTCGCCCACGCAACGGATCATCTTGCGCATTATCTGTGTTACTTCTCAGTTTTTCGGACTTCGAAGTAGGATTCACATCACTTTTCTCATCGAAGATCTCTCGTTTTAGGGTCTCTGATGCTTCCTTAGATTCAACCAATTTAGTTTTCCATTTAATACCAACTGCCTCAGCCTGATCTGCAAACAAGACTTTTGCGCTAGCTGAACTGCAGATTTCTTTGTAAGTTTCATAATTAGCAGCTCGGGTGCTTCCACCTTCCAAAAGTCCCGTGAGGGGATGCAAAACCGAGACTGGACCATCACTTCTCTCTAATGTTTCCTTCAACGCCAGAAATTCAGAGACAAATTTTTCCTTGCTAAACTGAATGAATACTGCAGTTTCATCCAAGTGGTAGACAGACGTGACAGAGGTCGGGCCAAAGACTTTTGTGATGCACTCCCTTATATCTCGTGCCTTGAGTTTTGATGGGAATCCCCAGATTAAAGCAATGTTCTCAAACGTAATCTGAGCGTACCTCTTTTTGTGATTATTATACCCCGAAGACATTGCTTTCTTCTTACCGGTGGTTAAATCAATAATGTCTCCATTACTCCAACTGAGGTATAAAAGGTTGATCTGCTTCTGGAGCTTCTCAATGTGGGGAAACTTTTCAGATGACAAACAAGCCTGAAAATCAATCCCGAGATGACTGCATGTCTGAGCAAAGACACAGCCTGTCATAAAAGCATCATAACCCGCTTCATGTTTGGCTCCAGAATTCCAGTTGGAGGACCTGCAAAATAGATAATCGTGATATGAAAGACTTATTCCTTTGCTTTTCCTTTCATTTGTATACTAAACAGGCATTCTTAGTTACATTACTAAAACTATCTTTCTCCATATGTAATGGTTATTCTTTTAACCAATATGTAATGGTTATTCTATGAGAGAGAGCCACATGGCATGCACAAGTATATACATCTTGTAAAGCAAGTAGAAATAGAAACAAATTGACAAACTTATACCAACTTGTTCTCTGACAGATTTCCAAAGTTGGTTGCATCTAAAGAATGTAATGTGTAAATAACCCCGGTCAAAAAAATATCATGCCAGCCTAGTCGTTTTCAGACAGATCTCTAAGCGCCTTACGCCATTTATGAAAGTTAATAAAAATGTTCTCCTTCATCTGTCGGTTTCAACTCTATATCTTTTTCCATTCAAACTGTGACAATGGAAACCATTGAGACCAACTAAATGAATCGAGCACGGCCGAGATATCATTATGGACAGAGAATGGAAAAAGCAAACCTCAAATCATCCACCTGAACTTCAACTTTGACACACAATTGGACTTCTGGATCAGTGCTTTTCTTCCCAAGAGCAATTTCCGGACATAACAAAGCAAATGCTGACGAAAGTGATGTTCTAGACTTCTTCATCCGTTGTTGGAGCACATTATCTGTATTCAACAGTACTTTGGTGTCAATGATGTGTGGAAAATACTTGTTAACAGCAGAGACAAATTCTTCAGCAGTCGAAGGTAGAGGTCCCAAGAATTTGTTGTATATATGGGCAAGATCTGTATGACAACAAGAAGACATCTTAGTAATATATAAAATCAAATTGACCTTTTTATGAAAGTAACATCAATACTCGTACCAAGAAAGCAATTGTGACCAACAATCAACTTTTGTTCTGAGGAAAGAAGGTCAATAACATGACGAAACCCAACTGCAGCTTGAACTTTCACCTCTGCTTCCCTACGATGTTCGTCCTTAACCTCTTTCTGCAAAAGATTGCATACAGAAAACTTTAATTCCTCCTGTGTAGATGATCATCACATAATAACAAATACACTGACTTCCTTTGGTGATAATTTCTGTTGTCCCTAATGCACCTACAGCATATGCAAAATTTATGCCCTGATAGTAATTTTCATACACATTGCCGTTTGTTTATTAACGAGTGATTAACAGTGTTCAGACATTTTAGTTAAGACTTAGAAGAGAAGAGAAAGAAGAGTTTCAATATCTCTAATGTTTGTTTCGATGGCTATGAAAGAAATCCAGAGAAAACTTGTTGATTGACTTATTGGAATACGAAAAAGTAAAAACAACTCCAGGCCCAAACTTCGGACCATGAAGACCCTTAGAAAGTAAATCATTTTCAATAAGAAAACTATCAAAATTCTAATAACCGAAAGTCTGAAAACTATTTCACAAAGTAAACATCCTAAGTAGTCTTTAACAGTTGAAGAGCATTTGAAAATTTCACATCATATAAACTGGAGGACACAGATTACTTACCAGAAGCAAATCCCTGTCATCCTTGGAATCTGTCCGCACAACTAGTTGCTGTTGACACGACTTTTCACCATTTACCTGAACATATGAAAGATCTTGGAAATGCTTTCTAATGACCTGCAAACGTTAATTTTAATATTCAGCTTAACAAAACCATGACTAAGAAGAAGAAAAAATGTTTTTTATGCATATAGAGTCCATCTCGGCATTATTGTAAAAAGTAAAACAATACTATAACAAAAATTCAAAACCCGGTTTCAAGTTAATTTTCCTTGAACAACCAGGGAAAAGGCGAATAGAGTAAGTTTTTGATTTATTTGAGGCAATTACTAAAGATTACCTAGGATCATGTCATGGATCACATGTCCAAGATTAACTTGTTATAAGTGAGAATCTTATGATAGATGATCAAAATGTAGAAACCAAACCAACCATTTGAATCAACCTAAGCTGATGAGAAGTGAATCCCTTCAGACTAAGAGCTGGACGCATCTTGAAGAAAATGGTTTGTAACTGTTGGGAATCATTTGAGTTTAGCTGAAATTGGAATCCTCCATTACTACTTCTCAAGTTCAACAAACCATCACGCCGTTCAGTGAATGTGTTCTTCATCCGTTCAGCAAAGAGAGTATCAGCGATCTTCACCATTGGCATGTGAACAGGTTCTTTCAAGTTTGAATATCTAGTCAACAACTCATCATCATATGTCAAGCTCAAACGTCTCAGTGCCTCACTTTCCTGCCCTCTGGATAAATAAGATATTCCTGAGATTGTACAACCGTTTAACTTTACAAACTGAAACCATCATAAAAGAAAAGCCAGGGAAGGAACTTTCACACCAGTTACAAAACCTTAACCATTACTTCAAAAAGAAATCAAACAATTTCACTACCTTCATGTATGCAGACATTAAAATCGAACTGGTATTTAGCTAAGAAATCAATCGATGTTGTCTGGCAGAGAAACTCATAAGTGGGGCCTGCAACTGGAAGCTCTTGACGCGGAAAAATGTAAAAATTGTGCCTGTCAGCACACCCATATTGTTACACAATAAAAACCACATAACAAGTTCAAAACCAAAACACCATCATTGCACAAACTTATTCATCTCGGAGACTCTGTGCCTTCGCATTTGCTTCAAACTATCCTAGACAGAAAACAAATGTATAATATAATTTACAAACCCGGCAAAGCAACCCATTTTACGTAAAAAAAATTCAATTTTTCAATATTTTTCTCCTTTTAAAGTTCAATTACCTACATTGACCAGAAAATCCAGTCACATTTAGCTTTTCAATCCAAACATTATGATCAAGGCAAAAGACTCAAACTTTAAATTTTCTCAGCAAACTAACAGGTAATTGCAACAGAGAGAGAAGCAATTGCCAATGTTTCAATAACAATAAAATCAAGCAAAATCCCTAATTTTTTTTTACTTTCTTCCTCATTTTCTCGGCAGCCAAACAGAGCACAAACGAAAAACAAGAAAGAAAAAGCAAAAGGCACATACGGATGAGCAATGAAGGAGCGCTTGGAGGAGTCCCAGCAGAAGGGGCAAACTCCGAACTGAAGCACGGCGAACTTCTCGGCCGAGTCCTTGACCTTGAGGTAGCAGACGTCGGCGCGGTCAAACTCCAGGGAGTCACGCCACGGAGCGCTGGTGATTCCGGTCATCTCGAGATCGATGGCCACGAAGTCGGCGGCGGCGACATGGCGGCGCAGGTCGGCGAGGGCCGGCTCGAAGTTGGATTTGGTCACGTTTTTTAGAGGGAAGGTGGAGGATTGTTGTTGTACGGACGACGAAGAGGAAGAGGAGTGGGATAGGGCACGTGATATCGCACGTGACAGCGCCCTCGCCGGGCGGTGAGTGTTCATTTTCTGAGCATTTGCCAGAGCTTTCGGCCTTCGGAGTGCAGAGAGTTTTAGACCCAAGGTAGAAGATGAAATGACACCGCCTACGACGTCGTTTCTGCAATTTTCGATAAATCTTTCCTGGGGGAATCGGGTTGGGTAAGCCCAACTTGAAAGCTATATAGAAGGGCCCAGCCAACAAAGGGAGCTGTAAGTTTTGTTTTCTGTCTGGAGAAATGATTTTTACGCATCATTTTCTCTCTTCACACCTTCATCCAAAATATGTATATTGCCGTTCTTGTATGATTCAGCTACTTCTTATTTTGATTCTGATTACGAATTAGCAAAAGCATACTTTTGTGCTTAGAATTTCTTGTTACAATGAAACTACAGTTTTAATTTACTTACAATCATAAAGCTCGAATTAAACGAGCAGCTAATGCCCCATCGAGGGGACGCTTTGCTAAGGGGTTGGAGAAATAGAGACGACTAATAAAGGGGACTCCCCCAAAAAATTAACACATTTGATGATGATGCACGATCTAATAGAGGCATCTCTATTATTGTATATAAGACTCACTTGTTATCATATTAAAAATTGTGTCAGCAAGTGTATCAATTTTGTACGTCTAAATAATATTCTCATTATTCAGTGAGGGAAAAAAGTAAGGACCAAGAACAAGCCATTGCAAGAGCACGTCCATATTGAAGGTTTTGAGGTTAATTTACAAGAAAGGAATAACTTACGTTAATGGCACACACTTTTTGTGCTTGCTTTTTTCATTGTGATGAAGGGGAAAAGATGTTTTGGGAATATGTAAAGTAACAAGAAACTTGTGGTTTGGTTGTAGAGAGCTATACATATTTATTGTTAAATCTTTTTTGTGTTAGGCACATCTTATTGACGAATGATCTTTCAGTGTGTCGAGAAACGGCTTGATACACTAAGTGTAATAATATAATTGGATATAAATTTAAAAAAAAAAAGTTGCAACCAATTGTATTGATACTTGACGCACCAATCGTGTTTCGGACACATCGAAAAATTTATCTTAATTGATGACTAGGACTAGACAATATATGGCATGATTCATGAATATGTAAGTGCAACATGGACAACACAAAAGTGTATGTAGGGTTGGAGTATTTATAATTTAAAATTTCTCTTAAGTCCAACTATTTTGCCAAACTTTTATGTCACTTTCTTCCATGAAATGAATTATAAAGAAAGATTGTCAAAGTATAAATTTTATATGAAACACTTAGAGGGAGTTGGAGAAAAAAAACTTATCAATTGGTAACTTGATGTTTTTTTAACTGATTTTTAGTTGTGAAATCTTCAATGTCTTTCTGCCATTCTCTAATTTATTATGAAATAGACTTAAAACTCAAGTGGTAAGACACCTATTCTTGTGTTTAGTTTCCTCGCCTCTTAATAGATAAGTCGTAATTCACTATTTATTAATACAAACTATATTATTCTCTAATTTACACTAAAAAGGAGGAAAATTCTAAATTTGAAATACAGTAAATTAACCATCATGGGGTGGTCTAGTGGTCGGGGACAAATTACAGACTCGTATTTCAAACGACACGTCCTGTATTCTCTTTTTGAAGCTGATGAATCAGACGATGGTGCCCCAGGGGAGGCTAAAATGCCTTTGAGAGTCTTTTAGACTTTCAAAGAGTGAACTGTCACAACGAAGCAACCAACTAGTCCCTTTTAACAAAAGAAACACAATAAAGTCGAAGATGAAAATCCTAACCACAAAATAATCCACTACTTACAATAGTAAATCATTACTAATACTAATATTAATTTTTTTAACAGACAATAATATTTACATTAAAGGGTGAGAGAGTAGACCTCTACAATGGATTTGCCATAATAATGTGGTTCAATTTTGCCTTCGGCAATAATCAAATCTAAGACCTCTTACTTACAAGTGAAGATGAATACTACTAATCTCAAGTAATAAATGATACTAATAGCAATATTATTTACAATCTTATATGTTCATACTCTATATGCACTCAACTTCATCCTTTTATTCCTACAATTGGTCATCATTCAACAAAGCCCCACATGATGACCCTCCAAATGTCACCATTTAGGACGTCCAAATTTTGTCCATGTTTCAAAATTTACTTGTTTTCTTTCACCAAAAAGAAAGGAAAAAAAAAAAAAAAAGCATATTTGGGTTCAATGTTTTGGTTGGTATTGGAATAAAGTTGTCAACCTCCGGAAGCTCTTTTCCTTCGCAATTAAGAAAGTCCCAAAAGTAAAGAGCCGAAACATGCACACACACTACTAGTCACCACTAGCCATTTTCGATTTTACCAAGGAAACACACATCATTGCTTCTTCTTTTTTTTTTCTCTTCTCTTCTCCCACGTATACGAAAAGAGATTTTTCAATGTGCCAAAAACACGGTTTAATATATTAAATATCATAATATAATAATTTGAAATTTGAAAAAAAAAATTTTCAATCAATTAAGTCTTGTTCTCGACATACTAGAAAAATTCGCGGTAGGTTATAGACCATTTTCACAAATGCAAACTTGATTGACAATCAAAATATGTACAATTTCTTACAATAAATCAAATTTTTTATGAATTTATTTGGTGGCGCTTTTGTGTGATAAACATGATAAAACAAGTATAAATTAGGCACAAAGAGGTTTATTGGAGAAATTATATGGGTGATGTTAGTAAGAAATCAGAAACCAACAAAAGTAAAAGATCAAAACAAAGAACAAAAGATCAAACACCATTTTTGGTCTGAATTTAGCAAATATTTACTTAGAAGGATATTGTAGCAAATTTTGATTCAAACATTGCTTAGTGAGAAAAAGAATTAATATTGTAATACAATTTATTTATTTTTCTGGATATTAATAAAAAACATAATTTAGAAAAAATTAAGCTACTTAACAAGCTGGACATAATTACAATTATACTTTTTGGACATCAAACAAGTTAATAATAGGGATGTTAACACAATAATCTAGAGTATTGTGTTTTTTTGTCATATTCAATTTAAATTATCTTATTTGTAGTATGAAGATTTTCATGATGGGGATGTGAGTTAAGTAAATGTGCTTGTCTGCCACATCCAATTCAATTATCTTACTCGTAATAGGTGAACTTGATGTGCGTTAGACTAATTATCTAACTTAATATGTTACTTTGTCATATCCAATTCAAATTATCTTACTCTTAATAGAAAAAAGACTTTTACGACACAATTACATTGTCACCGTGATTTCGTACTAATGGTATAGTCTCAATAAAGAGAATGAGAGCACAATATATATTTAATTATCTTATTTTATTTTTTATGCAATTTTTTTATTTTTTATTTTTTATTTTTATCTCCTCCCTTTATCTATCTCTGTTTCTTTTTTATTTTCCGAATTTTCCTGTAATTTCCTGCCCCCTCTATATATGCCACACTCTAGCTTCTTTCTCAGTTATTCATTTCTTCTCCAATTCTCTGCTTCCCTTTCTGTCTCTGTGCGATCCTCATCAAAACCCTAATCTTGATCGCGAAGAAGCTCAAATTTCCTCTGATCACTCTCAAAAAATCGAAGTTTGACGATCCGATCGCCGTCAAACCGCCCCTACAAAACGTTCCTCACTTCAATTTTAGTTGCCGCAGAATTTTAATTTCCCCAATTCAGTCTCTGCTCTTCGATCAATTCTTGGTTTGTTAGTGATTGATCGGGTACCAATTCAAGGCGGTTCTCAATCGTGCAATGCTTTCAGTTCCAATATGAAGTTAAAGAGGAGGGCGGTTGAAGTGGTCAGTATATTTCACCTGTGGAATCGATTAGATTCTTTTATGCATACATGCGCATAATATATATATATATATATGTATGTATGTATGTATGTATGTGTGTACATGATTAAAGTACTGGGTTTTCCCTATGTTTTGATTTCGAGAAGTTGATGGTTTTGGGTTATGTTCTTTTTCTCCTTTTTCTCATTTCCCAGTGAGTGGCACTTTTGTATGCAATTGCTTATATAATTCGTTTTGGGCGTTTATCAATTTGATGTTTTCTTTGGTTGTTTAACTAGGGACTGATACAAGATAAGAAAGTTTAAATTTTTTTACCTATTTATTGAATTGTTTATATAATTCGGAGTACGAAAATGCAGACATATTCAGCTTATGAAGTGAGATTTTTGCATGAGGATTGCAACCAATACTAGGAAGATCTTAGAGATATGATTGTACATGTTTCATGACCAACCCAGTTGACTAGAATAGTTTCATTATTGTTTCTTAGTTCAAAGAGTTATTTTCTCCATCGAATGTCTATATGACTTTATATGTTTTTGTTGAAATTGCTAATATTGAGAGAGAGAAGAAGAGGAGGTGGCAGGGGGTTTGGTCGGTCCGTCAGTCTGTTTATCAGTGTGTTAACGTTCATGGAGCAAATGTCATGCATGACAGATTATTTTGTCGAAAAAGAAGTTTTAATCTTTTTATAAGGAGGCAATATCTAAATGGAACAAGATTAATTGGTTTTGACATTTATGCTTTAATATTTTGTAGAAAATGTGTGGAAACTGGA
The DNA here is from genome assembly GCF_963583255.1 of Pyrus communis. Lineage (NCBI taxonomy): Eukaryota > Viridiplantae > Streptophyta > Magnoliopsida > Rosales > Rosaceae > Pyrus > Pyrus communis. Next base: position 25,572,727 of record NC_084810.1, on the reverse strand, counting down.
TAATTGTTACAGCAAGGTGAAGTTCGGAGTTCGTCGTTTTCTTTAAGACTTTCGCTATGCATTAAAATATGTGTGAAGTTAGGAGTTCGTTGTTTTCTTTAAGACTTTTGCTATGCATTAAAATATGTGGGACTTAGATGCATGAATTGTTTTCAAGTTATAAATTTAGTACATTCACATCACACAGATTAAAATTTTGCTCAAACAGATACTGTGCTTAGCTAAAAGTGTGAGATGAATTGGTGAGTGCGTGAATGATCTTAGTTCCTTATATGCATCCCTTTGACGACGTCACTCTTAAGATTTTCAGTAATTAAATTTTATTAAGTGAACGTAACCATATTATGTTAAGGTTCATTAAGGTCAATCCAAGCCACCTCAATCCTTTCTTTAAAGGTACCAGACAAGTGTGGCACTGTTAACAACATTTTAACTTGTGTGCTTCTTGAAACTTTTTGACATTAGTTTCAATGTTGTTTATTTCCTGTTGGTAGCATGGTGACTTCTAACAAAGTGATAGGGGGTAATGTGTGTTAAAACAAATTATCTCTAGGATATGGTCTTGTTTGCACTATGTTGTGTGTACCCTTCTCATTGTTTGCACACCTTGTACATCCCTTATTGCACTTGAAGAACTTATTGTTTACAAATAAGTCATCTATTTCTTGTTTATTTGTTGTCTCTGTGGTACATGGGTACTAATTTTATATAAAAGCAATTTGGCGAGTCTGCAAAGTACTAACAACTATTTGTACTTTTTTTTGGTCTTGTTTTGTTTCAGCCCCCAAAAATTAGATCCTTCATCAATAGGGTCACTGCTGTTCCCTCTGAGAATATAGAGGAACCTCTGAAAGGTTTCATCTGGGAGTTCGATAAGGTGATTTTATTACCTTTAACTGTTACATTAATACAGTTATTTACATGCAATATGATTTATATGCTTTTATTTCTGGTGCAGGGAGATTTCCATCATTGGGTTGATCTTTTCAACCATTTTGATTCATTTTTTGAGAAGCACATAAAATCCAGGAAGGATTTGCAGGTTGATGATAATTTTCTAGACACTGATCCTCCTTTTCCGAGAGAAGCTGTTCTTCAAGTTCTCCGTGTAATAAGGATAATTTTGGAGAATTGCACAAATAAGCACTTCTACAGTTCTTATGAGGTAAAATTTCCATCATTCACCTCTCCGTCGTTGTTGCGTAATTTTCAGTTGTTTATTATTAGTTAGTTTTTATTCCTTCTAGATATACAATTATACCATTATTGCTTTTTGGGGTATTGTATATGGGATGAAGGCTTATTTTTAGCTGGGTTGTGATAATTAACAACTCTGATTATTGTGCATTTGATTGTGTTAATTTTTTTTCTTTACATCAGTCAATTTCATTTATTTTCAATTCCTCCTTTTCCCATTCATTAGTTTTATGTCTTTGTTTCATATGTTATTGCAGCAGCATCTTTCATCTCTGCTTGCTTGCACTGATGCGGATGTGGTTGAGGGTTGCCTGCAGACATTGGCTGCATTTTTAAAGAAAACAGTTGGAAAGTATTCCATTAGAGATGCTGCACTAAATTCAAAGTTATTCGCTCTTGCACAAGGTTGGGGGGGAAAAGAAGAGGGTCTTGGATTAATTGCTAGTGTAATACAGAATGATTGTGACCCTGTTGCTTACAAGTTAGGCTGCACCCTTCATCTTGAGTTCTATGCATCAAATGATTCAACAGGTGACATCCCTGCCAACCAAGGTTTACAAATCATTCACTTACCTAACATCAATACTCATCCAGAGACGGATCTTGAGCTTTTGTGTAAGTTAATTGCCGAGTACAAAGTACCCTCTAGCTTAAGATTTTCTTTATTGACAAGATTGCGGTTTGCAAGGGCTTTTGGCTCTGTAGCTACTCGGCAGCAGTATGCATGCATCCGCTTGTATGCCTTCATAGTTCTTGTTCAAGCAAATAGTGATGCTGACGACCTTGTTTCTTTCTTCAACACTGAACCTGAGTTTATCAATGAATTAGTGTCGTTGTTGAGCTTTGAGGATGTGGTTCCTGAGAAAATTCGAATTCTCTGTCTTCTTTCACTGGTTGCTCTTTGTCAAGATCGATCCCGGCAGCCTACTGTTTTGACTGCTGTCACATCTGGTGGGCATCGTGGTATCCTGTCCAGTCTCATGCAGAAGGCCATTGATTTTGTCACCAGAGATACGTCAAAGTGGTCTGTTGTTTTTGCTGACGCTCTATTATCTCTTGTCACAGTTTTGGTGTCATCATCATCAGGTTGTTCAGCCATGCGTGAAGCTGGTTTTATTCCCACCCTTCTGCCTTTGCTTAAAGATACAAACCCGCAACACCTTCATTTGGTCAGCACATCTGTGCACATTTTAGAAGCTTTTATGGATTACAGTAATCCTGCTGCTGCATTGTTTCGGGATTTGGGTGGTTTAGACGATACAATCTCTCGCCTACAGGTGGAAGTGTCTCATGTAGAAAATGGCTCAAAGCATGAAGATGATGATTCTGACATCATTGGGAGTAGTGCACAAGTAGCTGTAGGAACTTCTACAGAGCTAGACAGCATGCAGCCTTTGTATTCAGAACCACTGGTTTCATATCACAGACGATTGCTTATGAAAGCTCTATTGCGTGCTATATCCCTGGGGACTTATGCCCCTGGAAGTACTGCTCATGTTTATGGCTCAGAGGAGAGTCTATTGCCACAATGCTTATGCATAATATTTAAAAGGGCAAAGGATTTTGGTGGTGGGGTATTCTCACTTGCGGCAACTGTCATGAGTGATCTAATACACAAAGATCCTACCTGTTTTCCAGTTTTAGATGCAGCAGGCCTTCCTTCTGCCTTCTTGGATGCTATAATGGATGGTGTTCTTTGCTCTGCAGAAGCCATTACATGCATACCACAGTGTCTAGATGCCCTATGTTTAAATACTACTAATGGTCTTCAGGCTGTGAAAGATTGCAATGCTTTGAGGTGCTTTGTGAAGATATTTACTTCAAGAACTTATCTGAAGGCCCTGACCAGTGACACACCAGGTTCGTTATCTAGTGGATTGGATGAGTTAATGCGCCACGCTTCCTCATTGCGTGGGCCTGGAGTGGATATGCTGATTGAGATCTTAAATGCCATTTCAAAAATTGGACATGGGGTTGATGCTTCATACATGTCAATTGATCCTTTGGGCTCTTCTACTCCTGTTCCCATGGAAACAGATGGAGAAGAGAGGAATTTGGTCATGTCTGATAATGGGGAATCATCCAAAACGGAAAGTTCAGAGCAGACTGTGGAGCCACCTTCTGATTCTTCAGTGGGGAATGTTGAAATATTTCTTCCTGACTGTGTGAGCAATGTTGCTCGTCTTCTTGAAACAATACTTCAGAATGGTGACACATGTCGTATATTTGTGGAGAAGAAGGGGGTTGAAGCTGTCCTGCAGTTATTTACCTTGCCCTTGATGCCTCCTTCTGTTTCAGTTGGCCAGAGTATTTCTGTCGCATTTAAGAACTTCTCACCACAACATTCTGCTTCTTTGGCTCGGGCAGTATGTTCATTCTTGAGAGAGCATCTGAAATCAACAAATGAACTTTTAGTTTCAGTTGGAGGGACTCAACTTGCTTTGGTGGAATCTGCGAAGCAAACTCAAGTTTTAAGACATCTTTCCAGTCTTGAAGCTATTCTGTCTCTGTCTAATGTTCTGTTGAAAGGGACGACTACTGTGGTGTCTGAACTGGGTGCAGCAGTTGCTGATGTATTGAAAGATCTCGGGAGCACCTACCGGGAAATAATTTGGCAAATCTCCCTGTGCAATGATGTCAAGTCAGATGAGAAGACCAATGCTGAACAAGAACCAGAGAGTGCTGAGGCAGCTCCGACTAATGCTTCTGGAAGGGAGAGTGATGATGATGCTAATATTCCAATGGTGAGATATATGAACCCAGTTTCTATCAGGAATCAGCCCTTGTGGGGTGGAGAACGCGAGTTTCTATCAGTTGTTCGCTCTGGTGAAGGTTTGCACCGTCGTAGTCGTAATGGTTTTACACGCATAAGGGGTGGAAGGACAGGCCGGCATTTGGAGGCTTTAAATGTTGATTCTGAATCTTCCTCAACAGTATCAGAGACATCTACTTCCCAAGATTTGAAAAAGAGAAGTCCTGATGTTCTTGTGATAGAAATCCTCAACAAGCTGGCTTCCACACTGCGTTCCTTCTTCACAGCTCTTGTCAAGGGATTCACATCACCAAATCGGCGTAGAGTTGACTCTGGGTCGTTGAGTTTGGTTTCCAAGACTCTTGGAACTGCCCTAGCTAAAATATTTCTCGAGTCTCTTAGCTTCTCTGGGCATTCTACATCAACTGGGCTCGATACATCACTGTCAGTCAAGTGTCGATATCTTGGCAAAGTTGTCGATGATATGGTATCGCTTACATTTGACAGCAGGCGACGTACTTGTTATACTGCAACAGTAAATAATTTCTATGTCCATGGTACTTTTAAGGAGCTGCTTACAACATTTGAAGCTACTAGTCAGTTGTTGTGGACACTACCATACTCCGTGTCAACGTCAGGTATTGATCCTGAAAGGACAGGTGAAGGAAGTAAACTGTCCCACAGTTCGTGGCTGCTTGATACTTTACAGAGCTATTGCCGTGTGCTCGAGTATTTTGTTAATTCTTCTTTACTCTTATCCACAACCTCTGCTTCTCAAGCACAGTTGCTTGTTCAGCAGCCAGTTGCAGTTGGTTTGTCAATTGGGCTTTTCCCTGTGCCAAGGGACCCAGAAGTTTTTATTCGTATGCTGCAGTCTCAAGTTCTTGATGTGATACTTCCTGTCTGGAACCACCCTATGTTTCCAAATTGTAGTCCAGATTTCATTGCTTCTATTGTCTCGCTTGTCATGCATGTATATTCTGGTGTTGGAGATGTGAAGCAGAATCGCAGTGGCATTGCTGGAAGTACAAACCAGCGATTGACCCCACCACTTGATGAAAATACTATTACCACCATTGTTGAGATGGGTTTTCCAAGGGCTAGGGCAGAGGAAGCTCTTAGGCGGGTGGAAACAAATAGCGTTGAAATGGCCATGGAGTGGCTCTTTAGTCATCCTGAGGATCCTGTGCAGGATGATGATGAACTGGCTCGAGCACTTGCTCTTTCACTGGGAAATTCGTCAGATGCATCTAAAGCTGAGAGTGTTGAAAAGTCTGTTGATGTGCTGGCAGAAGAGGGTTGTGTGAAAGCTCCTCCTGTTGATGATGTCCTTGCAGCGTCGGTTAAATTACTTCAAAGTAATGATACCATGGCATTCCCTTTGACAGATTTGCTTGTGACACTTAGCAACCAGAACAAAGGGGAAGACCGTCCAAGAGTTGTATCTTATCTTACTCAGCAGCTAAAGAATTGTCCATTGGATTTTTCTAATGATACCAGTGCGTTGAGTATGGTGTCGCATGTTATTGCATTACTTCTTTCTGAGGATGGAAGCACAAGGGAAGTCGCTGCACAGTATGGTATTGTGACTACTGCAACAGATATCTTGATGAACTTTAAGGGCAAAGATGAGTCAGGCAATGAGCTTCTTGTCCCAAAATGTATCAGTGCTCTACTGCTTATTTTGGATAACATGTTGCAATCAAGGTCCAGAATTTCTGAAAAGGTTGAAGATACTCAGACAGGGCCTTTACCTGAATTATCTGGAGAGCGTGTGTCAATCCCTGCATCAGATACAGAGAAAAAACAGCTTATGGATGCCTATGAAAAGGATTCTGCCACAGCATTTGAGAAAGTATTGGGGAAATCTACCGGTTATTTGACTATGGAAGAGAGTCATAAAGTGCTAGCAGTTGCTTGTGACTTGATAAAGCAGCATGTCCCAGCAATGATCATGCAGGCTGTTTTACAATTATGTGCACGCTTGACAAAAACTCATGCTCTAGCTTTACAATTCCTTGAAAATGGAGGCTTGGCAGCTCTATTTGGCCTTCCAAGAAGTTGTTTTTTCCCGGGATATGATACTGTTGCATCTGCTATTGTTCGCCATCTCCTTGAAGATCCACAAACACTGCAAACAGCAATGGAATTGGAGATTCGCCAAGCCCTGAGTGGAAACAGGCATGGTGGGCGCACTTCTGCACGAACATTCTTGACATCAATGGCACCTGTAATCTCTAGAGATCCAGTAGTTTTTATGAAAGCTGCTTCTGCAGTTTGTCAGTTGGAGACATCAGGAGGTAGAACCTTTGTTCTGTTATTGAAGGAAAAAGAGAAGGAAAAGGAAAAATCTAAAGCAGTAGGTGATGAGGCTGGATTATCTTCCAATGAGTGTGTACGGATTTCTGAAAATAAGATACATGATGGATCTGGTAAATGTGCAAAAAGTCACAAGAAGATCCCTGCCAATCTCACTCAAGTGATAGATCAGCTTCTTGAAATAGTCTTCAAATACCATTTCCCAAATAGCCAGGAAGACTATTCGAATAACCCATCCGCTATGGAAGTAGATGAACCCACTATGAAGGTGAAGGGTAAATCAAAGGTTGACGAGACAAGGAAAGTGGAGTCAGAATCTGAAAGATCTGCAGGGTTGGCTAAAGTTACCTTTGTTCTCAAATTACTGAGTGATATCCTTCTTATGTATGTACATGCAGTTGGGGTTATACTTAAACGGGATTTAGAAATGACTCAGTTGCGGGGATCTAATCAAACAGATGGTCTTGGACATGGTGGTATACTTCACCATGTAACTCATCGATTGCTTCCACTCACCATTGATAAATCTGCTGGACCTGATGAATGGAGAGACAAACTGTCCGAAAAAGCTTCTTGGTTCCTGGTAGTTCTGTGTGGTCGTTCCAGTGAAGGGCGCAGACGAGTAATTAGTGAACTTGTAAAGGCTTTATCCTCGTTTTCGAATTTGGGATGTACTTCCACCAAGAGCATCTTATTACCGGATAAAAGCGTTTATGCTTTTGTTGATTTGGTGTATTCAATTTTGTCTAAAAATTCATCATCCAGCAACTTACCTGGTTCTGGGTTTTCACCAGACATAGCAAAAAGCATGATAGATGGGGGAATGATTCAGTGTCTGACTGGTATCCTCCGGGTGATTGACTTAGACCATCCTGATGCTCCCAAAACTGTGAATTTGATACTCAAGACGTTAGAAAGCCTAACAAGGGCTGCTAATGCTAGTGAGCAATACTTTAAATCTGATGAGACGGGCAAGAAAAAATCCACAGGGTTGAATGGAAGATCTGATGATCAGGTAACTGCCCCATCAGCTGATACTACTGTGGGGGATAATCAGAATGCAAGCAGTGAACAGGGTGTGAGAGACGTCATACAGGTTGTTCAAGGGGATCAAGGAACTTCTGAAAGTGAAGGTAATCCTGATGCAAATCCGAACCAGTTGGTGGAACTAGATATGAGGATAGAAGTTGAAGGACCAATAGCTTCTAATCCACCGATGGAGCTTGGGATGGATTTCATGCGTGAGGGGATGGATGAAGGTAATGTACTACACAACACTGATCAAATTGAGATGTCTTTTCGTGTTGAGAATAGGGCAGATGATGACATGGCTGATTTAGAAAACGACATGGGTGATGATGGTGAGGATGACGATGAGGGAGAGGACATGGCTGATTTAGAAAATGACATGGGTGATGATGGTGAGGATGATGAGGATGATGATGAGGGAGAGGATGAGGATGAGGATATAGCAGAGGACGGTGGTGGCATGATGTCACTTGCTGATACTGATGTGGAAGACCATGATGATACCGGCTTGGGAGATGGTTACAATGATGGGATGATTGATGAAGATGATGATGATTTTCATGAGAATCGTGTCATAGAAGTGAGATGGAGAGAAGCCCTTGATGGGCTTGATCATTTGCAGGTACTTGGACAACCTGGAGCTGGAAGTGGTCTCATTGATGTTGCTGCTGAACCTTTTGAAGGTGTTAATGTGGATGACTTGTTTGCTCTGAGAGGGCCGATAGGTTTTGATCGCCGCCGTCAGACAAGTAGGTCTTCCTTTGAGCGATCTGGTGCAGAAGCAAATGGATTTCAACATCCTCTCCTTTTAAGACCATCCCAGTCTGGGGATTTGGTCTCAATGTGGTCAGCAGGTGGAAATTCATCCAGGGATTTAGAAGCTCTGTCATCAGGGAGCTTTGATGTTGCTCATTTCTACATGTTTGATGCTCCTGTTCTACCTTATGATCACGTACCAAGCAATCTTTTTGGTGACCGGTTGAGTGGTGCAGCACCCCCACCGTTGACTGATTATTCAGTAGGTATGGACTCATTGCAGTTATCGGGGCGAAGAGGGCCAGGTGATGGTCGATGGACTGATGATGGCCAGCCTCAAGCAGGTCCTCAAGCTGCTGCTATTGCACAAGCAGTGGAGGAACACTTTATATCGCAATTACGCAGTCTTGCTCCAGCTGATATCCCTGCTGAACGACAGTCCCAGAACTCAGGAGTGCAGGAGAAACAGCCAGATCTCCCTCCTTTAAGTGATAGTCAAGTAGCAGGGGAGCGCAATGACAGCCATGAAAGAAACGAAGATCAGCGTCAAGACGGGGTTGATGAAACAACACATCAAGTTAACTCAAGTTCTGAAACTGCTCCCTGTCAAGAACAAGTCAATCCAGAATCTATAGTCGAAGGTGCAGGGGAGTTCTTACAGGTACCTGAACCAATGTCAATTATGCCACCTTCAACCAACAGTACACCAAGTGATAGCATGGACATTGGTGATGGAAATGGTGCTGCTGGTGAGCAAGTAGGGTCGGTGGCAGGTTCTGTCAACTCGTCTGCAGAAATAAGTGCTGGTTTACAATGTGAACGGGGTTCTGTGCCTTCTAATCCCCATGATGTTACTGTGGAGGCTGTGGGTTATGATAGATCCTCAAGAGCAGAGGGTCAGGTTGGTAATGTGTCGGCAAGTTTGGGTTTCAATGTGCCTAATCCAGGTGATTCTCATACTTCTTTGGTGCCAACAAATATTGACATTGATATGAATTACATTGGTGAAATAAATGAAATTGGCCATCCCATGCCTACTTTTGAAAATCGTACAGATGAACCATCAAGGGAAAACACAACTGTTGCTCCAGAAGCTAATCAGGCTGAACAAGATTTGAATAATGAGGCCGCTGGTGCTAATGCAATTGATCCGACCTTCTTGGAGGCTTTACCTGAATATTTGAGGGCCGAAGTTCTTGCTTCGCAACAAGCTCAGCCAGTTCAACCTCCATCTTCTGCGCCACCTTCTGCAGATGACATTGATCCTGAGTTTTTAGCAGCCCTTCCTCCAGATATCCAAGCAGAAGTTTTGGCTCAACAAAGAGAACAAAGGGTTGCACATCAGGCTGAGGGACAACCAGTTGACATGGACAACGCTTCAATAATTGCTACTTTTCCTGCTGATTTACGTGAAGAGGTTTTCATCTGGAACTGCATCTTTCATGACCTTGATTGTAATGATTATTTGTCTTGCATATGTAATTTTTCTCTTGGTCCAGGTACTTTTAACTTCTTCAGAAGCAGTTCTGTCTGGATTGCCTTCTCCATTGCTCGTTGAAGCCCAAATGCTAAGAGACCGAGCAATGAGTCATTATCAGGCTCGCAGCCTTTTTGGAACCAGCCAGAGGCTAAATAACCGGAGAAATGGATTGGGTTATGATCGGCAGATGGTAATGGACAGAGGTGTTGGAGTCACAATTGGCCGGAGGGCAGTTTCTGCTCTTGCAGACAGCTTAAAGGTTAAGGAAATCGAAGGAGAGCCACTTCTGGATGCCGATGAATTGAAAGCTTTAATTAGGCTATTACGATTAGCGCAGGTAAATTCATAGTCCAATTAATGGTAATTGGACTGTTTATAACTGGTTATGAAAGTTTTATGTTTCGTTGAAATATGAATTTTAGGTTTTCTTTTAAAAAAATCCATATATGGTTAGAAAGTTTGGAGGTTTGAACAAATTTATGTGTACTATTCAAGTGTTAAAGCTCCTGTTGATGGAAATAATAATGTGTAAAAAACGTCATATGAAGAATTTTCGGTTGGCTGAAGAGTAGAAAACCAAGTGGGTTATATTTTCTCAATTTGTGCTTTAAAAGACCTCAAAATAACACATTATTTGAAAATCGCATGTACACATACATGTACTACATACTGTCACATAAAATCATTCATTAAATGACTATCTTCTGCTAACATGATCCATTTATTTTTTTGTGTGTGGTTAGCCACTTGGCAAAGGACTCTTGCAGAGGCTCTTGTTGAACTTATGTACCCATAGCGTTACACGAGCAATCTTAGTTCGTCATTTGCTTGATATGATCAAATCTGAGGCTGAGGGCTCAGTCGGTGGATTAGCAGCTATTAATGCCCAAAGGCTTTACGGTTGCAATTCAAATGTTGTTTATGGGCGATCACAGTTGTTAGATGGTAAGTCATCTGACGCTCCAACAGTTATCTGCAGTACATTTGTTTCTTCTATTTATGGACTAACAATTTGTTTGCTTTATATTCATTTTCAATAGGTCTTCCTCCCTTGGTGCTACGTCGAATTCTTGAGATCTTGACTTATTTGGCCACAAATCATTCTGCTGTGGCAAATATGTTATTTTTCTTTGATTTCTCTGGTGTTCCTGAGTCATTAAGCCCTATCCGTATGGAAACCAAGAAGGACAAAGGCAAGGAGAAAATTGGAGAAGGAGGATCTTCATCAAAACCGTCTGGAAACACCCAGGATGCGGACATTCCCCTGATATTGTTCCTGAAGCTCCTGGACCGACCTCATTATGGCACTGCTGATCTTGAGCAGGTACTACCTACTCTATGGTTAACCAGTTTAAAATGACCTCGTGGAGAGATTAGTTGCTGTTTGTCTATTCATTTAAAAGTGTAGTGTGTAAAATCCCTTGGTAGTTGTTAGGTATCCACATATTCAGTACTTCGACTATACGTGAGAGCTTATATGAATTTAAGATTGGAGTAATTCAATTGTTTGTAATGTCTGACTTGTTAACCATTCTGGACAAAGGCTAGTACCTGCTCCATAATTTTATTTCTCTCCTTAAAAATTAAGAAAAAAACTAAGTATATGGTAGAGAACGTGCGTATTGCTTGCCGTATCTCCTAGTTGTACATATGGAGTCATAATCTTGATTATTTTATTGCTGACGCATGTCCTACAGCATGATCCTTTCAAAAAATTTATAATTCAGCACCATCTCATGTTTTTATGTTTTTGTTTTTGTGTGCTACAGGTGATGGGCCTGCTTCAGGTTGTTGTGTATAATTCAGCTTCAAAATTAGAGGGCCAGTCTCAATCTGAGAAGGCAGATAAGCCTGTTGGTGAAGCTTCAGGAGATGGTCAAAAGGTTCCTCCTTTGGAATCAGAATCTAATCAGGGAGAGAAGCCTGTTAGTGGTGAATCATCAACTTCAGATGTAAAGAGGAGTACGGATACATATAATGTTTTCTTGAAGCTACCAGGATCTGATCTACACAATCTTTGCAGCCTTCTTGGTCGTGAGGGGTATTATTAGCTCACTAATTCTTATATGTTCATTCTTTGAACGTAGATGCAGTATTTGTCAGATTAACTACTCTCTTCTTTGTGCTACTATATGAACTGTGTTTTTATGAGTGTCTAATCTGAGTCCATTTACTTGATTAGGCTTTCAGATAAACTTTATATGCTTGCTGGTGAGGTCTTGAAGAAGTTGGCCTCAGTTGCAGCACCCCATCGAAAACTATTTGTCTCAGCGCTGTCAGAACTGGCTCATCGTTTGAGTGCCTCAGCTGTTGGTGAGCTTGTCACTCTCCGGAACACACATATGCTGGGTTTGAGTGCTGGATCAATGGCTGGGTTAGCAATCTTACGTGTATTACAAGCACTTTGCTCTCTCACTTCACCTAGGGCTGGTGAGAATTCAGGATTGGAGAATGATGCGGAGCAGGAGGAGCATGCCATCATGTGGAAGCTAAATGTTGCACTTGAGCCACTGTGGCTAGAATTAAGCAACTGTATAAGTGCGACTGAAACAGCACTGGGTCAGAGTTCTTTTTGTCGAACCATGTCTATAGTAAATACTGGGGACCATGCACAGGGTTCTTCTTCGTCTCCTCTCCCTCCTGGAACCCAGAGACTCCTGCCTTTTATGGAGGCCTTTTTTGTTCTGTGTGAAAAGCTACAAGAGAACCTCTCTACTATGCTGCAAGACCAGGCGAATGTGACTGCAAGAGAAGTCAAAGAGTCCTCTGGAAACTCAGATCCTTCAACTACCAAGTGCCACAGTTGTGGGGATTCTCAGAGAAAGCTTGATGGTGCTATTACATTTACAAAGTTCGCTGAGAAGCATCGCCGGCTTTTAAATGCTTTTATCAGACAGAATCCAGGTTTGTTGGAGAAATCCCTTACTATGATGCTGAAGGCACCAAGGCTAATTGATTTTGATAACAAAAGAGCGTATTTCCGGTCAAGAATTAGGCAGCAGCATGAGCAACATCTCTCTGGTCCTCTGAGAATAAGTGTTCGGCGGGCTTACGTTTTGGAGGATTCTTATAATCAGTTGCGCATGCGGCCTACTCTGGACATGAAGGGACGATTAAATGTCCAATTCCAAGGGGAAGAGGGTATTGATGCTGGAGGTCTGACACGAGAGTGGTATCAATTACTGTCAAGGGTCATATTCGACAAGGGGGCATTGCTTTTCACCACCGTAGGAAACAATGCAACTTTCCAGCCAAACCCTAATTCTGTCTACCAGACAGAACATCTGTCTTATTTTAAATTTGTGGGCCGTGTGGTAATTCTTCTGGACTATTATCGACTTTTTGAAACTGGCTTTATAAGCTTCTTCCGTCTGTGTTAGATTTTTCTTTAACTTTTGCTGCTGTGATAATTTATTCAGGTTGCAAAGGCACTTTTTGATGGGCAACTTTTGGATGTTTATTTCACTCGATCCTTCTATAAGCATATACTCGGTGTAAAGGTGACTTACCATGATATAGAGGCTGTGGATCCTGATTACTACAAGAATTTAAAGTGGATGTTAGAGGTTAGCGTGCTTTTGATCACACTCTGATTTTTAAGAGTTCAAGGTTGGATTGGAATGGGTTTCGTTGTAGGTTTTTATATCTTTTTAACTGATCTAAAATGTGTCATATTCGTTTTTCTGAAATTCTGTTTCTGCAGGATTAAGACTCGGTTCCTCTATTGCGTATGTTTCTTTAATTTGATTTTTTTTCTCGTGTCCAGAATGATGTGAGTGATATTCCTGACCTGACGTTTAGCATGGATGCGGATGAAGAAAAGCATATCCTTTATGAGAAAAACGAGGTATTTGAATTTATATGTAACCTTTTAGTTCTGTTCTTTATTTTTGAAAGCTTTTGGGTTTTCACGTAGTGTTATTGTAAAGTCTTACTTAAATGCCAATCTGATTTTCATTCAATGTTATAACATTAAATTGAGCTCATGGGTTTGCCTAATGTTGTACTTGTTTGTTATGTTTTCCTTTCTTTCTACCTTCTTGAAAAGGTTACTGATTATGAGCTGAAACCTGGAGGAAGAAATATTCGGGTTACAGAAGAGACGAAGCACGAGTATGTTGACCTTGTAGCTGAACATATCTTGACAAATGCTATCCGACCTCAAATTACTTCCTTCCTGAAGGGGTTTGAGGAATTGGTCCCGCGAGAGCTTATCTCTATTTTCAATGACAAGGAGCTTGAGCTACTTATCAGTGGTCTTCCAGAGATAGATTGTGAGTTGCATTTAAAATGAGCTTATTACATAGTTGATATGGTCTTTTGTTTCTCTTGTGATATCTGAATGGTGGCATTGTCCTTACAGTGGCTGATTTGAAGGCCAATACCGAGTACACTGGCTACACATCATCATCTGATGTTGTTAAATGGTTCTGGGACGTGGTTGAAAGTTTCGACAAGGAGGACATGGCAAGACTACTGCAATTTGTGACTGGAACATCAAAGGTAACTGTTTGTACTACAAAAGAAATATGAAAATAGTATATATACTTCTCCATATCCGCTGGTTCACGACTAAAAGGGATTTTGTATGTGCTTTTGTACTTTCTGAGTGTATGCAACCCCTCTTTTCCCTTGTCCCATCCCTTTTTCCCAACAACCCAACCCCTCCCTTTATAATGTTCATAACTTCTTTCACAGGGTCCATTGGAAGTGTGACCTACGTTGATTTTACCTTGATATCATTTGTCAATTTCATTTCCTTTTTTTCACAGGGTCCGTTGGAAGTGTGACTTGCGTTGATTTTACCTTGATATCATTTGTCAATTTCATTTCCTGTGAACATGGTTTTTGACAATGCGCATGTTGTCTCATTGAACTTTGCCATTGTATAATGATTGGAGATGGCATGCGTAGCTAATGATTTAAATGTATGCTTGCAACATGATGCGTATGTGGGGGCAAATTTTGGTACTCGGTAAAACTAACATATTTGTGACTTTCAGGTTCCATTGGAAGGTTTCAGGGCTTTGCAAGGTATCTCTGGTCCTCAGAAATTTCAGATCCACAAGGCTTATGGAGCTCCTGACAGACTACCTTCTGCTCATACATGGTTAGTGTAAACATAATTTGCTTTGGCCCTGTCTTTCCAAAAATGTTAGTTTTTTTGTCCCCTTCACATTCTCGTCAAGCTTGATGTTTCTAATGTAGTTCTATGTCTTTTTCAGCTTTAACCAGCTTGACCTTCCTGAGTACACCACCAAAGAACAGCTTCACGAACGATTAATACTTGCTATTCATGAAGCTAGTGAAGGATTTGGCTTTGGTTGACAGAAAGAATCTCAGCAGATATTTCCCCAGCATTCCAGTCATCGGTCGTATAGTTAGCATGTACATGTCAGTTCGACATCTTTTTTCCTTCCTGATTTCGAAAACCTTGGTTAATCTTTTCTGAAATCAACTTAAATTGTAATTCGTTTGTTTCTCTCTTATTCTCCACCATTCTTTGCGCAGGTGAAAGAACCGGTTCTGAATTTTGTCTTCCAGAATTACAGCAACTTCTGAGGAAACCGATGATGGATTTTGTAAAGAATTCCGAAAGCGTTATCTATTGACGGGAGGCCGGCGAGCTCCTCGGTGACAATGGATTGGAATCTTAGAAATTCTTTAGCGGATTCTTTACATGTCGGAAAATTGGGGATTCGGTACAGATGGATGTGGATAGAAAATCTGTTTTGGTGTTCATATTAGATATCTGTTTTAGATTAGTCAGTTTTCACTTTCTCCTACCTGAATGTTTGGTAATAAGCCTAGGAACATATATATGTATAAGTA
Source organism: Pyrus communis (assembly GCF_963583255.1). NCBI lineage: Eukaryota > Viridiplantae > Streptophyta > Magnoliopsida > Rosales > Rosaceae > Pyrus > Pyrus communis. Next base: position 25,557,362 of record NC_084810.1, on the reverse strand, counting down.
ATTCCAGATGGTTTCTTTTGGGTTTCAATTTATTTAAAGGCCAGAAGGTGATTCCAATTTAGCTCTTCAATTTTATTTGTGCACTCGGACATGCTGACATGCCCTCTAGTTCGTGGTTCTTGCGAGAGAAACTCATCTGGCTTGGGCAGTATCCTAAGCCAAACCATGTTTTGACATTTGCTAATGACAATGCGTGATTGGCTTAGGATACTGTAACAGTTACGTCCTCGTTCTTGAAAGTCCTTGTGATTTTCCGGGTTCATAACCATTTTTCGACAATGCAGTATGCAAGGAGGAATATTTTGGCCAATTTGCCTGACTGACGTATGCACGACACCATCCATAAGCCTTTTTGCCATGATTTTCTGTAATTTTTCTTTGAATGTTCTAGAAAATTATACTTAAAAAAGCTCCACACTTGAGAATTTATTAGTTTTCACGAATGGAGCAAAAATGCTTGATTTTCCATTGACATTTGCTTTGAAATATAGAGAAAAGAAGGGATAAGAAAGGAAGGGCTCGTTCGACATTGCTTTTGGATGCTTTAGGCAACGTACAATGTCGTTAGGATTATAAAAACATTTTTTCAGTACTTTTGGGACAAGGTTCTTCGATAAGTACTTCTAAATGCTCTTCCACAAGAAATTGGATTCTTCATGAAGAAAATGGAAGCGTTGTTGCATTCTCGTTTTCACCTCTACACTTCCACGTCCACCCCACCTCAGCCGTACAATTGATCCTAATAACCAGTTTGGCACTCACCTCCTCCTACTCCACTGTGTTCCTAGAGCTATTCTTTCCGGAAACGTCGCAATGTTCGCAAAGACGAGCCAAGGGATGAGCATTACTATCTGCATTATGACAACCATGCTTTTGATTTGTACTGCAAGCTAGAATTTCCAATTGTTCCCAAGATGAACGAATTAACTCGTGTGGTTGGCATTTGGATTGGGCTGGTGTTCCTTGCAGTTGCAGATGATACACTTACTTGGGCTAACACCTTCATAATATTCAACCCATCTATGAGAAATAGGGCCGGCCTAGGCCCAGTGCTGGCAGGGCGACCGTTTGGGGTCTGCACGTGACTTATTTTGACAGAAATTTTAGCGATATTGATAAAAAGAATCATAGTTGCATATTCTGATGAGTTAAGAGATAAATAATCATAAATTTTGAATTGAAGGATCATTAATCTAATTAGGTTAAAGTTAAAAAACAATTGCCACAATTTTTTCAAATTGAAAAGAAAAATATAACAGTGTAGACATAGGAGATAAGAAAGCAATCAAAATGATAAAACAATGTGACCCCACGAAAAATAAAGAGAGAGGAAAAAGAGGAATCTAACTTTCCTTTTGGGCAGAAAGACGACGACTTCGTTATGGTCTTTCAACACCTAATTATTGCAGCAAATTGAAGAGCTCAAAAGCAGTCCAGATCTGTGGATTTTAATGATCTATGGAAACAAGTCCCTTCATCTTCATCATCATCTGAAAACTCCAACGCAGTAAGTTCCTGTTGCAACTATATATGCCAAATCCATTATTTATTTATTTAATTTTTCTTCAAGTTTGTATGTTTTTTAATTAATTAATTCATCAATAACCAGCTATATAATTTGTGCACTTTTCAGGCTTAATTATTCCATCGTTCAGTCTGGATTTGTTGTTCATAAGTGCAAACAAGTGCCCTCATGACCTGATTGACTCCCATGAAACAGCTTCTTGCTATGGATCATGTCCAATATTCGTGCAAGTTCAAGTCTTGAAACGTAGGATTGCAAGGTAATCCCAAAACTGCCCATTTATTTGTTCAACATATTAAAATTTAAGAAAAATAATGTATACTAATATATGATTTTTGCAATCATATATGGTATGTTTTATTGTGGTTTTTTACTTAAAGAGTAATGCTAGAAAAATCACATATTTATACTATATTAGTTTATCATCTCATATTTATACACTAATATAGTATAAACATGTGGTTTTTCTAGCATTACTCTTTAAGTAATAAAGCAAAATGAAACATACCATATATGTCATCTCATATTTATTTTTTATTGGAACATACAATATCAAGTTATTAGAGTACTTGGTAGTACTATATTAGGGACTGTATACCTGGCGAGATGGTTATGATGTAGACAACCTTGATCTGAATCCATCCCGTTGCCATCTCTAGTCCCAAGTTGTCACCTCTAGAAATGCTTACTAGGAGTCCATTAATTGATTATTTCACTTTTACCATGAATTTGTATATGATTGCGCAGGCATCAATAATTACTTCTCATCATTTTAATTTGTGCAGTTGTGACTATTTCTGAGCCCCAACAGATCAAGCTTCCAAATTTCCAAGAAACTAGTTTTTGACTGTTACTCTTCCCGAACGGAGTCAGATTTAACTTCCAATGTAATTTCTTACTAGTCAATTGAATAATACATTAGTTGTTTTTTCATTTTACTTGAACTACTTTTTATTCATTTGTTTCTTCACTTAATTTGTGCAGTTGTGCACCTCAATATTGCTCAAGGACGGTTCGTTCACTATTTCTTCGACTGCTTGGAGTTCTCTTCGCTCTTAATATGGCACTCGGAGAGGTTTTTCTTGCGGCGTTTCTACAGATGCTGCTCGACAGGTTGACTCGTCGCGAGTTTCTCAACTATTTTGGAAACTTCCGGGGCGTTGGAAAGAAGCTGGACAAGTGGAGGGCCACGTTATCTACAATCGCAGCGGTGCTGAGCGATGCCGAGGAAAGACAACTGACTGACCATCTTGTAAAACTGTGGCTCGATGATCTCAGAGACCTGGCTTATGATGTCGAAGACATGTTGGACAAATTTGCCACTCAAATGTTGAAGCGTATGATAGAGGGACGTGTCAGCGCGAGCAACAAGGTGCGGAACTCACTTTTCAAAATTAAATTCGATTGGGATATGAACTCAGAAATGAAGAAGATTACGGAGCAGTTGCAAGACATATCTGCACGGAAAGTTGAGTTTGGTTTGAAAGATACTGGGACATCTGCTAAGGAATCGCGAAGTCTACCAAGTTCAGACGTGTTAGATGAAAAGCTTCTTGTTGGAAGAGATGGTGACAAAGGGAAAATTATTGAATTGTTGTCAAGAAAATACGAGCATGCAGATGCTGTCAATTTTGGTGTAGTTGCTATAGTTGGCATGGCCGGAGTTGGGAAGACGACACTTGCTCAACTTGTATTCAACAACAAAGATGATGCCATGAAGGATTTTGAGCTCAAGGTCTGGGTATCTGTGTCCGATGACTTTGATGTGGTGCGAGTGACAAAGGCAATTCTTGAATCAATCACATCCCGACCCGTTCAAGTGGAGGAGTTCAGTAAAATGCAGCATGATTTGAGTGAGCAATTAAGAGGAAAAAAGTTTTTAATTGTTTTAGATGATATCTGGGACAAAGATGACTATGATCTGTACGATCTCTGGACAAGACTTCAATCCCCTTTTGGCGTCGGAGCAGGAGGAAGTAAGATAATTGTGACAACCCGTGACAGGAATGTTGCAAAGATTACGGGAGCCGCTGGAGTTCATAATTTGGAGTGTATGGCAGATGATGATTGTATGGAAATATTTGAGCGACACGCGTTCGGGGAAATTAATAACGGAAAACCAGTAAATTATGAGGTAATTCGGACGAAAATTGTTGGAAAATGTTGTGGATTACCATTAGCTGCAAGAACTCTCGGTGGTCTTTTACGTCGCCAAGAAAAAGAAGAGTGGGGAGAAATATTGGACAACAAATTATGGAATCTAGCAGATAAGAGTGGCCTTCTTCCTGTACTAAAGTTGAGCTATCACTATCTTCCATCACATTTGAAGAGGTGTTTTGCCTATTGCTCAATACTTCCAAATGACTATGAATTTGGGGAGAAGCAGCTCGTCCTTTTGTGGATGGCAGAGGGTTTGATTCAACAAAAACATGATGACAATAAACAAATGGAGGATTTGGGCCGCGACTACTTTCGAGAGCTATTAGCAAGGTCGCTGTTTCAAGAATCAAGCAAAAACAATTCACGATATGTAATGCATGACCTCGTTAATGATTTAGCACGATGGGCAGCAGGTGAAATATGTTTTAGATTGGAAGATAAGCAAGGTGATAACTTGCAAAGCACTTGCTTTCGAAGGGCTCGCCATTCGTCTTTCATTGCTGGTCGATTTGATGGAGTTATGAGATTTGAGGACTTTCCAAAAGCTGAACGTTTGCGAACATTCCTGCCACTTTCACTCTCAGATTCCAGTTGGGGCCGTAATTTGTCTCGTCAGGTTACCTTTGATTTATTGCCAAAATTGCAGTACTTGCGGGTGCTCTCTTTTAATGGCTATGGAATAACTGAGCTGCCAAACTCAATTGGTGATTTGAGATATCTACGGTATCTCGACCTTTCCTACACAGCTATAACCCGTTTGCCTAAATCAACAAGCACTCTTTACAACTTGCAAACCTTGATATTGGAAGGTTGTTATAAATTGAAGTCATTGCCTGCGGACTTGAGCAATCTAATTAAGTTGCGCCATCTCAACAACTCAGGTGCATCTTCGTTGGAAGGAATGCCTTCGCAACTAGGTCAATTGACGAATCTACAATCACTGCCTCTTTTTGTGGCGAGCGAAGGTAGTGATCAATCTGGGATAAGAGAGATAGGGCCCCTATCACAGCTCCGAGGGACATTGCGCCTCTCAAGATTGGAGAATGTGACTGATGTCGAGGATGCCAGGAGGGCCAACTTGAAATGCAAGGAGAGGCTTGATTCGTTGGTCCTAGAATGGTCTCATTCAAGCGACACAGGAGAAACTGAATCCGCTGTGCTTGACATGTTGCAGCCTCATACAAAGATCAAGGAGCTCACCATCAAGAGTTATGCCGGCAAGGAATTTTCATCATGGGTTGGAGGTTCCTTCTTCTCTAATATGGTGCTTGTGCGCTTAGAGGAATGTAACAATTGTTTATCGTTGCCCCCTCTCGGACAATTGCCTCAACTCAAAGAGCTTTATATTAGAGGAATGAATGCAGTGGAAAGTGTTGGTGCTGAGTTTTATGGCGAGCATGTCTTGGCTTTTCCGCTGTTAGAGATTCTCGAGTTTGTGGATATGCAGCATTGGAAGGTGTGGCTTCCTTTCCAACTGGATCACGGAAGTGGTGTTTTCCCTTGCCTGAAAAGGCTTTCAATTGAAAAATGTTCCAAGTTGGAAGGAAAGCTGCCAGAGAACCTCGATTTGTTAGCCGAACTTGAAATTGTTGAATGTGAGGAATTGGCGGTTTCGATTGCCAACTACAAACAACTTCGTCAATTAAATATTAAGGGTTGTAAAGTATTGGTGCATACAGATGCTAAGGTTGAGTTTGAGCTATTAGAGTCCTTGTGCCTTTCAAACATTTCGGAGGTGATGTCTCTGCAAACAGGGGAATTGTTGAGAAAGGGATTAAGCAAGGTTAGAGATTTGAAGATTAATGGATGTGAGAAGCTGACGTCGTCATTGAAGAATGAGGGTAGATTATTGCAGCGGTTGACTAGTCTTGGCCGTTTGGAAATTGAAGATAACTCTCGTCTAGTCGAAGAATTGGGAGAAGAAGCAGAGGAGTTGCTGCAATTGCAAATATTGGAGTGCAAGCTTGAATGTCTGGAGTTAAAAAAGTGCGAAAATCTTTTGAAGCTACCAAAAGGGTTAAATCAGCTGTCGTCTCTTCAAGAGCTTGGCATATACGAATGTTCATCTCTAGTTTCTTTTCCAGATGTTAGTCTGCCACCTTCTCTTAAAGACATCCAGATTACAGGATGCCATTCGTTGATATATTTTGCAAAATTCCAGATTCCCCAAAATCTCAGAAGAATAAGGATTGAAGATTGCAAAAGTTTGAAATCACTAGTAGATGAGGAGGAATGTGAACGACTGGGTTTAATAGCACCGAACGGGTTCTTCAGCGACAACACCAATCACTGCCTTGAATATATTCAGATCTGGGATTGCCAAAATCTGAAATCCTTACCGGATGGCTTATGCCACCTCAGCAATCTTCAACAGCTACGTATTTACGAATGTGGAAGTCTTGTTTCCATCCCGAGACTGAGTGGAGGGAGAAGACCCTCCAACCTGAGAGCGTTCCAGATCACCAGTTGCCAGAAATTGGAGGCGTTGCCCGAAGACATGCACAATCTCAACTCTCTTGAGGAATTGACCATCGACTACCGTGAAGGTTTGACTTTTCCTCCCAACCTCACGTGGCTTTCAATTTATAAGGTCAAGAGCTGTAAGTCATTGTGGGAGTTGGAGTTGGGGTTGCACAGACTCACCTCTCTTAGAAATTTGTCGATAAGTGGTGAAGACCCGGATACGGTGTCGTTTCCACCCGACATGGTACTGATGGAGACGCTCTTCCCCAAATCTCTCACTCACCTCTATATAGAATTCTTCCCGAATCTGAAGAAACTGAGCAGCAAGGGCTTTCAATTCCTCACCTCCCTTCAATCTCTGTGGCTCTTCAATTGTCCAAAGCTAGCATCCATTCCAAAGGAGGGTCTGCCTCCTTCACTAGAGAAACTTGACATCATTGGGTGTCCAGTGCTAAAAGAGAGATGCCAACCAGGAAAAGGACGCTACTGGCACAAAATATCCCACATCCCTTGCATAACGATAGATTGGAAGTTGATTTGAAGCTGATGGTCCAGGTATCATTTTCTCGAGGAATGTTTTAATATTAATATTATTATTATTAATAATCATGCTTATTCTTGTAAAGTAAAGTAATCCACAATATTTGGTTTGGGTCAAGGTTTTGGGGGTTGAGGAGTGGCTGCTTTGGGAGGCCTTCAATTGGCGACAACTTGGATATTTCTCGGCCGACGTTTATTCTCATGGATTCCTATATTTGCTTTTTTTCTCTTTTCTATTTTTTTTTTTTTTTTTGGGTAAACAATTGCTATGTTTGCTTAGTCCCTTTTCACTGATTTGTATTATAACTTTATAAATGTGCTACCTTTTCTCCTAAGTATGGAGTTTTTCCCATTCAGTTTTTTCCCAGCAAGATTTTAACCAGGCCACTTAAACCTGATCTTTTATTTTATTTAGATAGGTTCGGGATGTAACGGAGTGCTTGTCTATACTTTTGTTTTTGTAGTTAAGAGAATATGTAATTGCCTCGCAATCATTAGATTTGTAAACTTATTACTTGGGTGCCCTTTGCCTTGATAACAATGAGAATATATTACTGAATTCTAACAGGAAAAAGGCAGGCCACTCCCAAAATTTGGTGAATGGGACGTCAATGATCCTGCTTCGGCTGAGGGGTTTACTGTGATCTTTAACAAGGCTAGGGATGAGAAGAAGACAGGTGGAAAACCAGAGTCACCAGGAAAGGTTGATCCTAATATCAGGCATGGAGGAGGAGTGGATCCTGGCACTGGCAGGCCTTCGTCTGTAAGATTTTTTCTCATTTAACTGTTGTCTCGTTTCTTTCTCTAATGATTTGATATATACATGAGTCAGCCAATGGCAATATATTATTTGCTGTTCTCTTAGTTGCAAGTTATTGCTTTTCAAGTGACGTCAGTAGTACAATATTCAACTATATGTAACACTGCCTTATCTATCAAACTCAGCGTACCATTTGATGTGAAAATCAATGCAACTGACTTATATAGAACTCTATTAACGAAATGTGGCAAAAGACAGATCTAATGTTAGGGCCAAGATACTTGGAAAATAAAAGAATAGAAGATGATTCAGCTGTTTTATCTGCATTATTCCATTCGAGTGGAATTGGCATGCGTTAACTTAACAAGGGTTCTGTCTCCTTTTTGACAGATGTAGCCTAATTGGAAAATTTGTTTGTTTTATTGTGAATAATAGAAAGAACTAATGGCCCTGGAAATATTTGCTCTTGTCAATTGATCATTGTGTCTGCTTTTCGTTTTCTCTATATGCGTTTTCTGTATCTGCTGCATTTCCAATTAGTAGACTAATAGAACAAATAACTGGAGGGTGATTATTTCTGCTGCCAAAATCTAATATGCTTGAATTCCTCTCTTTGCGGATGATTTGATTTGGTTTGGTTTGATTTCCTGGTGCACAGAAAAAATGGTTTTGCTGCGTTCATCAACCACCGGCAGAGTCTTGACAATGTTGTTCTCCTAAGTGCTCCGATGGAGGAACACGGTGTTCTGTAACTGGCTCCATATATTTCCAAAGAGGATAGGGAGCTGTATAGCAATGATGGATGGAATTTACCGTGTGGCGTATAAAACCAAAACAAAAAACTTGGTGATGGGAGAAGTAAGAACGACAACTACTTATTGTATCTATATTGTCCGTTCGATGTGATGATCGGTATTAGAATATACCGATCTGTTTCTTCGTCTTATCTTTGCTTCAAGCTTTAGAGCTTTGCTTATGACATTCTTTCCTTCTTCCCGAATTGTATTATCAAACCACTCTAGTGTGTGAAATTATTTTGTTTCCGATTTCAAATTCCCGAAAAACTTTCTTCTTTTCCATGTGTATCTAGTTTCGGTAAATAAAGTCTACATTTCAATAAAAAGAAGACGAAGGGAAATGAATTCTTGCTAGATTTGAATGTATGAGCAATGCTAGAGGAATCATTCCGCTTTACTTGCAAATCGCAGTTTAACGTGTATGCCCAAAATCATAAGCATGGAGTAAGAATTGAAGTGTAAAATTCTTCTACTGTGATTAAGTATTGTGGCTGTGTCAAGGTTAGACTCTGGTCGCCCCAAGCTTCTGTCCAAAAAGGCAGCGAAGAAGGAAAACTTGGGGAACTCTGGCACCGACAAGCGCTGCTGACTCGAAAAAAAGCCTTATGTATCGCCCTCTGACCCGTTGCTTCGTTTGCTGCATCAACGATTGCAAGAAACAATTTATATTACGAAAAGATTGAGAAAGAAACTATGCTTACACGGTGCTGGAGAATTATAGCTGTTTATGCACACAATGGAGGATTAAGAATGAGGATATCTGATGTAAAGTAGAAGTGGTTGCTATTGAAGATAAGATGAGAAAAAATCGGTTAAGGTTGGTTTGGATATGTGAAACAAAAATCTACAGATGCTCCAGTTAGAAAATACAATTACGAGACAAACTCAGGACAAAAGGATAGCGGAAGACCTAGGATGACTTAGAAAGAGATTTTAAGAAAAGACAGGAATACTTGGAGCTATAGAAAGACTTGGCGCAAAACTGAGTGCAGTGTCATCTAAAATTGATACAGCCGACGCTACTTAGTGAAATAAGGCTTTGTTGTTGTTATATGCATGGATCAATATTAGTTCAATCATCAAGGTACTTAGAGTTGAGCAAATACGGATCGCCTGTCGTTCGGTCTGAGCCTCTAGCCAATGCTGCTCAAATGAACGTTATAAAGAGCCTAGGACACGTCCTACAATCTACTGCCGGGAAGGCCTTGGATTCAGGGGAACTTTGTTGTTCCGTCCACCCAAGCGGACCACTCCTCGCTCTTAGCCCTTCTCACCTTCTCGGCTGATACAATGTGAATGATCTAGTTTTGGTCCGAGTTTTGGTACATGTTCTAACAATGGGTTAAAGTGCGCTGCATATCAATCGCTCACCATCTTTTGCATGTTGACCGTAGTACGTAAAATGGCTAACATGTATATCGAAATCCATGGTTTCATGCTAGGGAGACTTGTTGGTGAAGCAAAACTGATGGACTCCTATGCAATGAGCGAAAAACTCAAACTTTTCAGTAGTTTTTGTCACGAAAAAAATCATGAATCTGGTCACCGGAAGGTCCCTTCACCTGAAAATTTCAACAGCATTGTATGATCGATATGATCTTCGATGCATGGATACGGTGATATCTCCTCTATTCCTCATGTCGTGCTGTGTCCTATTCTCTTATCATATATGTGTCCATGTCCATGCATCGTATGCTATGATCCATATTACGAACATGAACACAAGGTTTCCGTTTAGCTGTGTATCATGTATGCTCTGAGCTATCTTATCAATTTGGCCAGTAAATGCAGGAGATCATACTTTGGTGTTTGTAGCCAAATCTAAAGATTTGGGGAAAGAAAAGGGTAGTGAAGAAATAAGACGAGCATCAACACAACGGTTTCATTTGCTTACTAGTGTTCGTAGCGAAGTTGGTTACAATAGTGTGCTTTTTACTATTAAACTAGATTGATTAATGTATCACTTGGATAAAAGCATGTATGGCAGTTGTTAAGTAATAACCAATGTTCTTTATGGCTTCACCTCAATGTGACGTTTATTGTTCCATCTTTCAATTTGAGCAACTTATGGTATTGTGAAGATATATGATGCATGTGGTCTAATATCTTAGTAAATAGGGTGTTGAGTTTCTACCTATGTTTTTCCGGTCCAAAAATTCCCCCTCCCTAAATTGATATAATAATTTTGAACTCTCCCTCCTCCCCTTAACATATAATAGTAAAATTAAAAAGAAAAAAAAAAAGATACAAAAATGGAGCTTCAACCTTGTTCTGCGTTGTCACTTTAATTAGGTTTTCAAGAGTACCAAACAAAATGTGGCGCATGGATTAAGCCGATGGGCTTGATGTTGCTTCATGTCCCATGAGTTAGATATACAGGCCATCGCCAATGCATACCTATTAAAATTTGGGTCAACAAAGTAGGTTTATTGCTCTTCAAGAAAGCGAAAAGGATGACCCATCTCTAAGTTTAGGTTTCGGATTGGGGAATAGAACATATGGACTTTCGGTTCGGAAATAAACGCTCTCAATTATTTGAGTTAGAAGTTATGTTCTCAATCATTTGAATTACAAAATCATTGCTAATGTAATTATAATTTGATCTATATATGTAGTTTTCCCATTAAGAATTAAACAATCTTTTTTTTTTAATTTATTCAAAATGGTCTATGAGAAGTGATCTTTAAGTTTGTCCGTCATCAATTCTTTGGTCATTTCGTGTAAAATCTTTGTTAAATAAAGACCAAGATGACAAAAATACTTCAGTTTAATAAATAATGAACCAAAATAATACGACAAAAATTGGGATATTTTTGTCATTTTACCTTATTGAACAGAGATTTTTCATGGAATAATTAAAATGATTGATGATGAACAAATTTAAGAACCACTTATCGATTTTAAATCTCGGAGACCAAAATAAAGAGTTACGTCAATCTCATGGTCTATTTTGACTATCCTTACTATTTGGGTAAAATTCCGATTCAAAATTCATGATGAATCATTTATTATTCACACCATTTATGCTTGGAAAATATTTAATAGGAGAACATTTAGTACGTGAACGAGACGAAATAAGATAGAATGAAACTTAGGTCAACGGGCGTGGACGATAAGGAATGGAACATAATGAAATGGGATTGAAAAGAGGTAAAGCAAACACCATTATCCAAACCCCACATCACATCATCATATGCATTGGAGGAAAGGGATCCTCGCCTTAGAAATTCCGTGATCCAGACCGTTCATCAAATATCGTGTGGTAAAAAATTATTTTAAAATTTAAATTTTAAAATTAAATATAAATAGTATTTAACGAAAATCGATCGTAAGATATACGATAGACAGTCCGGATCATTTAATCCCTAAAATCCTAGGAAAAGAATCCAGGATCCTTTACCATTGCCTCATTGGTTTGACATTTTAGCAAACAAACAACTAAAAGGCAAACTATTCCTTTCACAATTCACAATCTAACCAAACCCATCTCTTTCTCCCTTGGACGGTGCCACGTCATCACACTCACTTGCCCCTACACGCTTGCTGACTGATTTGCTTTAGAGCATTGTTCCTTTTACCAGCTGACCATTTCAATTTTAAAATCACAAGGGTAAAATCGTCCGACGTGTAAAATTCGTTATGCAGTTAAAAGACAGGCAAGGACAAGAGAGATATCCCACGGGATACTTCTCCCTCTCTCTCTCCTCTTTCGCAAACTGACCTTCTGATGTAATATTTGTCTTCAACCAGCTTTCGAATTTTCAAACCCCTCTCTCTCTCTCTCTCTCTCTCTCTCTCAATCCGTTTCTAACGTCCAAGAAAACAAAAACCCGATTATATTTCAAACCCAAAGATCGGTTCTTTTCCCCCTTTTTCTCTGTTTTTATTTTCCAGGAAAAACACCGTCTTTGCTGAGAAAGTTTGAATTTTTCTCGGGAATTCTCGCCCAACTTAGAGATTTTTCTTGGTGGGTTTTGGTTCTTTGTTCGATAATTTGAAAGGGTTTCGGCTTCGGAAGGAAATGAAGATCGGGGAAGATGGTCGGAGTTCATCGTTGCGTGGATGATCCAAGTTGCGCTTGGGTTTCCGGACTCCGGTGATTTCTAGGGTTTATGGTGCGTAAATTTGTGGGGATTTGATTAGGTTTCTGGGTAAGCAACTCTCACATATTTTCAAGCTTAAATTTTGCTCCTTTTTTTTTTTTTCTTTCCAATTTGTCCGATGGTATGATGTTTTGATATTTTACCGAATAATTGTAAAGAAATGTTGGAATTTTCAATTACTTAGATTTCTTTTGAATTTGTTTTGATTTTTTTTTTAAGACTTGAATTTTGTAAGGACTGTTTCAGTGTTAAAGATGTGTGTTGATGATTACATGGTCCCATTTTCTTGAAGAATTAAAATAATGTAATGATGTCTTATGATTATGTGAATGTTTATGAATTTTGTTGTTAGTCTTTGAACTCGTTGCGGCGAAGCATCATTGTGGAGGCCCTTTAGACTGTATTATGAAATCGAACTTTCTGGTATAAAATGTCAAATTGAAACTAGTTAATGAAAATTGATTCATCATGTGAAAGGTGAATTGAAATCGCCCCATTCAGTTACGTATAATCGTGTGTGAATCCAATGCCGTTAATGAAACGATAAATTTGGTGCATCCATGGAAATTTGTGGTCTTTTTCTGAATTTAAAGACATGTTTCACCTATGGTGTGGACCGTCTTATACCTTGGCGTTGGTGAATTTTCAGAGCGCGAATGTTGTCAGAAATTTAGGTCGTTTCTCTATTACTCTACTGTTTTTTATCCTTGTAACCGTGTCCTGTGAGGCTGTTTGTCTTTCCTGTACTGTTTGTATGAAATCTAATGGGCATTTGGTTGAATTTCATGTGAGTTGCTGCGAGATGTGGTGTTGGCAGCATTCGGCTATCCTCCTCTCTCCTTCCTCTAGCATATTTGTTAAAAAATTTATTTATTATTTTCAGCAAGCAGTCGAAGTTTAAGAAAATAGTAGACCAGTATGGTTGCAAAAAGTGCTACAAGTTCTCCTAGTCCTAAGGTGGAGGTGGGAGAGATTGACACCAGGGCACCTTTCCAATCTGTTAAAGATGCCGTTTCACTATTTGGGGAAGGCGCATTCTCGGGGGAGAAACCTGCTATTAAGAAGACAAAAGCTCATTCGGCAGAGGTATTTCTAATTCCTTTACCCTTCCGTTTAGGAACCACATTTATGTTGTATGTATATTTTTGAAAAACTTCACATAGGTTACTCTTTTAAGTTATTCTTCGGATGTTGATAACTCATAATATGTCCACCTATCATGAGAATTTATTTTAGTAACAAAGCTTCTTTTGAAGTAAGTTTTATATTTGTAGCTATGGATGTGAATGGTTTAGTCTTGCTCATGTGTAAATCATGCATTCTTTTCCTCCATTCAGTCTATAGATTAATTGAAATTCTTTGTCCTTGTGAGATGATTAACCATACAGAAGTTCTACTCGTTGTAATGCAACTGCTTGGTTAATGCATGCTCTTCTAGTAACCAAATTTATCTTGAGGTGATGTCATTTACAATTTTTTGTTGTTTTGATGCAGAGGGTGCTAGCCAACGAGACACAGCTTCATCTGGCCCAAAAAGAGCTGTACAAGTTGAAGGAACAACTGAAGAATGCTGAAACTACTAAAGCCCAAGCACATGTGGAGCTTGAAAAATCCAAGGCAATTCTTGAGGATTTGTCAAACAAGGTGAAAGCCCTCAGTGAAAGTAAGGAGTTTGCAAGAAAGGCGACAGAAGCTGCAAGAAGTCAGGCAAAGCAACTTGATGAAGCAAACTGTGGCAACCTTGCGGGAACTGATGGTGCTTGGAAACAAGACTTGGAATCTGCAAGAGCACAGTACACGAGTGTGATTACTGAACTTAATTCTGCAAAGCAAGAGTTACAGAAAATCCGTCAAGACTGTGATGCATCCTTGGAAGCAAAAGCTGCTGCCATCAAGCAGGTAGCAGATGCTGAAGATGCAGCCAAGGCCAATGCGGAGAGGGTTAATGAGATCTCGATGGAAATTTCGGCTGTACAAGAATCAATTGGGGAAGTGAAGCTCGCGTCTAAGGAAGCCCAGCAGGAGCAAGCAAAGATGTTTGCTGAAAAGGATGTTTTGAGGCAGTCCTATAAAGGTACACTGGAAGAGTCAGAAAAGAAATTGCTTTCTCTGAAAAAAGAGTTTGATCCAGAACTTTCTAGAAATCTTGAAGCACAACTTTCTGAAACTTTGAATGAAGTTGGAGCACTGCAAAAGCAAATGGAGAAAGCAAAGGCTTCGGATTTAGATTCTCTCAGAAGTGTCACTTTGGAGATAGATGATGCTAAGGAATCACTGAATAAAGTAGCCGAAGAAGAAAGCAGCCTCAGAAACTTAGTTGAAGCCCTCAAGGTGGAGCTTGAGAATGTGAGGAAAGAGCATGTTGAACTGAAGGAGAAGGAAGCAGAAACAGAATCACTTGCTGGGAATTTACATGTCAAACTGCGGAAAACTAAGTCTGAGCTTGAAGCATGCCTAGCAGAAGAATCTAAAGCAAGAGGTGCTTCCAATGAAATGATAGCCACACTAAACCAGCTTTCTTCGGAAACCAAGAATGCAAGACGAGAAGCAGAAGAGATGAAGATAAAAGCAGAGGAGTTGAAGAAGGAAGCAGAAACCATTAAACTTGCTGTAAAAGAAGCAGAAAAGAAGCTGAGACTTGCCTTGGTAGAAGCCGAAGAGGCTAAAGCCGCAGAAGAAAGGGCCCTTGAACAGATTAGAGTTATATCTGAGAGAACAAACGCTGCTAGGGCATCAACTTCCGAGTCTGGTGCCAAGATCACCATATCAAGGGATGAGTACGAGTCTTTGAGCCGAAAGGTTGAGGAGTCTGATACACTAGCAGAAATGAAAGTGGCTGCTGCCATGGCTCAGGTGGAAGCTGTGAAGGCTAGTGAAAACGAGGCCTTGAAGAGGTTAGAGGCAACCCAGAAGGAAATGGAGGAAATGAAGGCTGCAACTGAGGAGGCCAAAAAGAGGGCCGAAATGGCTGAAGCCGCGAAAAAGGCAGTGGAAGGAGAGCTCCGAAGGTGGCGAGAAAGGGAGCAGAAGAAAGCAGCTGATGCTGCACTGCGGATACTGGCAGAAACAGAGACGTCAGTGGAATCATCCCCACGGCATTACAGAATTCAAAAGCAGAACCCTCACACGAAAACTATTGAGGCCCGGAAGTTGAACAAAGATAATACATCCATTACGAAAAAGACACTCTTGCCTCCTCTTAGCGGCATGTTCAACAGAAAAAAGAACCAGGTTGAGGGCGGCTCCCCCTCTTATCTCCCTGGTGAGAAACCCCTTTGATGTTTGCGTTTGCCACACCTGTGTCGAATTACGAACAAGTTTGGTTCCGTCGGCATTTTGTGAAAGTCTATGATCCTAGTATGTTTGGGCAGAAAGAGAAAAAAGAGTGATGTGAGATTAATGAGATTTGGATGTAACTCCAGGGAAGGTGTGATTTTGTATATTGAGACGAACAATTCTCGGACAATCGGTTGAAGATTTTCTGTGGAAATGAAGTGTCTAGTATTTATAGCCTTTTGCTTTCATCATATTCTTGTTGGCTGCAGCTTTTGGTTCACTATGTACAACCACCTAAAACTGCTACTGCACAACACACATTGCCTCTAATTATGACATGTTGACTTATCTGCTGCGTGTGAATTTTCGGTTCTTGACTTGATTTGGGTTTACAACACAAATACTGAAATCACTCTGGTTCTGAACTTCTCTTGCTTTTACGACAGAATTATGTACATCACACTTCTACTTATGACACGTATACTTGCCTTAAATATGTATTAGAATTACTTTGATTCCTGATTTTCTCTAAGTTTACTTGGAACTGAAAAGTAAAATCATTTCGATTCTCAACTTCTCCCGCTTTTACTTGAAAGTTACGTGCACATTACGTCTTATCTTGGTATGCTTACTTATAAAGTCACGATTGACTTTTCTTACGTTTAACCCATAAAAAATTAAAAAAGTACGTAAATTTTACAGGAGAATCCATTATGCAATCTTTGTAAAATAAGTAACTAAATTGATTAAGCAGAGTAGAGAGTAGTTGATCTCACACTCATTGAACTCATTCCACACTCTTCTGATTCCTCGTTCCAAACAAGTAAACATTTTATATTCATTCAAATCTAAATCTTTAGGTTTCTTATATATATAAATAAATATGTATATATACACACACACGTACCTCAAAGGGAAGACACTCCAAGCAAAATGCACGTGTCGTAATTGCCCATTCGGTAGACCGAAGTCTCTTCACTCCCCCACTCTCCACTTCCCATTGCACTGGAAAACCAAAACTCAACCCAAATCTGACCCAACTCGGTTTCCACTCGGACTCGACTCAGTCTCCAATCCCATGGGGAGCGCCCGAGACCGAGACGACTCACTCGCATTCACCAACCCATCCACCTCCTCCTCCCCAATTGTTATCTCCGACTCGCTCGAAAGCTTCCTCTCCGACCCCAATTCTCACATCGGTAGCACCTCCGGAAGCTTCCAGAACGATGGCTTGCTCGCCGACACCAGCGGGAGCAGCAGCGACGCCGAGTTCGGGTTCAACCGCCCCGAGTTCCGGACGAGCCAACTCGCCGGGACGGTGGAGTTTTACCAAAGGCATGTGTTTTTGTGCTACAAGAATCCGCAGGTTTGGCCGCCGAGGATCGAGGCCGCCGAGTTTGATAGGCTGCCTCGGTTGCTCTACGCCGCTGTCATGGCTAGGAGGGGTGATATGAAGAAAGAGGTATGCTTTGTTTTTTTGCTTTGTGATTTGATGGCTGTTGGTGCTTAATTTGGTGAAAAATCTAAGTCTTTTTAGGAATGAATTGGATTGACAATTGGTGGTATTTCGGTTTTTATCGAATTCGAATACGCTTGTTGAAATGGGTTTTGGTTGCTTTGTGGATTGCTTGTTCTTTAAGTAGTGATTTCAAGGTGTGTGACTTACTGCTCGTTTGGATTTTCTTTTAAAATGACTGAAAATATTTTTGAGTTTCAAAAGAACTTTAACTATTTATTACAAGAAGCACTAGTTATGTGCAGCAAGAACTTTAAGTGCTTTTCCAAGATTTACTAACATTTTTACTATGGATTGTTTCCAAAAATATTTTCACCAAAAGCACTTTCAGTCATTTTAAAAGCACATCCAAACGAGCTTTTAGTGGGTTGAATACGAATTCTGATCACTCCAAGTGGATTGCTTGTGTTTTATTTCTGTATGATTTGGTAGGTTTCCGCTTTCGGGTTTAATGCGGGTTGCTTTTGAATGTGGCAAATGGAAATGGATCTTGGCTGCATGTTAGGTTTGCTTGTAATCTAAGTTTTGATTTGGAAGCATGTGATTTAGGGTCTAGCTTGAACATGAAGGGGGTAACTTTTGCTTTTAGTGTTGTTCAGTGGGTTTGTTTTTGGTGTCCTTTTGGAGTAATTTCGGAATGCCATGGTGTAGAATTCAGAGAATTCTAAATTGGGTAGTGTTAAAGGGGTTGGGATATGGCTAAACTTGAGGTTGATTGATGGGGTATTTGCTGTGTACTTGTGGGTGCAGGATTTAGTTTGGGAGCGTGGAATAATGTGAACAATATGATTTCAGAAATAAACTAAACTGATTAAGCTCTTGGCATTGTACAACATAATATGAGAAGCTGGAGATTGTGTCTATAACAAAGTTCTATGGTATCGAATGATTTGACATATAACATGACAACCATATTTACATATGATGATTATGGGAATCGTGTGGTGGAAATTATTTATTTTTCATGCTATTTCTGCTACACAACTATTCTCTACGCAATTTTCACAATGAATGGGATGAAATGAGTATCCACTTGCAGATAAGTTACGTAGGCAGGGAAACGTGATATTGGTGTTTCCTTTGGGGGTGGTTGTTTACCGTTCATTGTTAGCAGTTGGATGTATTAGCTTTTTTGGTAAGTGGATGTAATAACTCTTTTGTGTCTTTCCTCTTCTAGACCCGCTTAACAATATGTGAAGGGCATGATGGAACTGAAACATCAAATGGCGATGTATTAATTTTCCCCGACATGATCCGATACAGGTAAGCTACAAGTTCCATTGGGATTTCCTTTCGATACTTTCTTGATTCCCCTTAAAATTTGATACTAACATAAACCTAACGATGAAATGCAGGAGATTGACACATTTTGATGTTGATACATTCGTTGAAGAAGTTCTTGTGAAGGATGGTGAATGGCAACCTGGAACTCCTGAAACTCTGAAGGGTTCATATGTTTTTGTATGTTCTCATGGGTCCCGGGATCGCCGTTGTGGAGTCTGTGGCCCTCCATTGGTCACTAGATTCAGAGAAGAGATAGAATTGCATGGTCTTCAAGGTAAAGTGTCCGTTAGTCCATGTTCACACATTGGGGGGCATAAGTATGCTGGAAATGTTATCATATATGGATCAAATTGCAACAGAGAAGTCTCTGGCCACTGGTAAGGAGATTTGTTATTCTCTTCATTTGTATTAGTTTTAGCACTCTTTTCTGTTATTATTGCTACAAGGTATATCTTTTCACTCTTTTCCGATTCTTTTACTTGGTTAGTGATATTGGCAATCTGATTGTATTTCTGATAGGTATGGATATGTTGCTCCAGAAGACGTAACTGTATTGCTTGAACAGCATGTTGGGAAAGGAGAAATTGTAGACTGGCTATGGAGGTAATCCGTTTAAATTAATTCATAGGCTGGCTTTTGAAGCAATTTTCACATATCTATGCTTGCTCTATCAGTGAAACACTGTTTAGCTGTAAATTGGTCTTAGAGGAAGGTCCTCTTTTGCCAGCAGTCAGAGTGGTTGGCTATGCAAATTTATTCTGATTGGCGCAGGAAGTTGAAAATATAGACGAAATGGTTGGTTCAAGTTCAAGCCATGCAAAATTAGAAGTAGATTATTTTCTAGAAGTTGTTTGAGATTTTTTGTTCCTAGTGTGTGCATGCATTGTGTAACTGTGATTACTGATGGAATCTATGGTTTGATTTCAGGGGTCAGATGGGTTTATCGGAAGAACAGCAGAAGGAATCTCAAGAACGAAGGCTCCAGCTTAACGGTGAGAGAAATGTGGGAAAAACCACTACAGAGTTGACACAACCAAAGGATAGGGGGAATGCTAGTGTATGTAGATCTCAAGTTGAGAACGGGGGCTTTTGCCAGGAAAATGGAAAGTCTTGCTGTCAGAATGCTATGATAGATAGTCCTGACTTGAATGAGATTGCAGCGAAGGCAACAGCTGAAAATAAAAAAAGCAGCGGGAAACTACTTTCACGAAAGAATAGTGGCAAAGGGGCATCCACGCGCAAGGTTTGTGCAATGCCAACGTGGTTTCAGAGCTGGGAGCATGAAGATACGTTTGCAGCTTTAGCTGTTGTTTGTGCCGCAGTGTCAGTTGCCGTTGCTTACAAGTGCTACAAACAGTTGAGCTGAAACCGCGGATCCAATCAGTGTTGTTTGATCATGTTACAGGTTATTGTCAACCCCTCTTTTCTTCGAAACGTTAGTTTTCGCTTCCAGTTCTAACCGTGATGCCCTCACCGAATGATCTGTGATGTGCTTACAGAAAGCGAAAGGGTTTGGATACGTTTGTGCATATGTATAAGAACGCGCAGGCAGGATACTTGAATTATCTTTGGTTTGGATATAATTTGTACTTGTGCATATATATCAACACTTTCGGTATATTTTGGATGCCCATCAATCTTAATTGGAAGCAAAGCATTTTCGCTACTTATTATTGAGTTTTTTAATTTCTAGTTTAAGAATTCAACAAAAAATACGTTACAACAAACAACAACAAAGTCTTATTCCACTAAGTGGGGTTGGCTGTATGAATCCTAGAACGTCATTGCACTTGGTTTTGTGTCACGTCTTCCGTTAAATTCAAGTACTCCAAGTCTTTTCCTAGTCTTTTCAAGTTTTCCTAGGTTTGCCTCTACCCTTTCGGCCCTGAACCTATCTCGTAATTGCATCTCCTAACTGAAGTGTCTGTAGACCTTCGTTTCACAAAAAGAATATGTTAATGACGCAAAAAATATGCGTTAACATTTCCCTTAGAGCAACTCCACCGTGGTGGATTGCTTGGGGGACAGCCCAGAGAAAAGGGGCCGAGGCCCTGTGGATCGGCTCCAGCGTGAAGGAGCCTGAGTGGAGGTGGAGGCTCGAGCTCCAGGCCTGTGAAGAACTGCCAGCCCGAGAGCCCGAGTGGATGTGACGCCAGGGCTGACGTCTGCCTGGCGTCGGGCCTTTTTTTTATTTTTTTTTTTTGTCAGGTGCGTGCACCCCACTCGCGCGTGGGGAGCGCGTCGCCGACACATTTTCAGAAAAATCAGCCCACTTTTTCAGATTCAAATGTTACCGTTGGGAAGCCACGTGGCTTCCCACGGTCCGTTCGATCTCAACGGTTAAAAAAATAAAAAAAGTCTTATTTAATATCCACCGTTCGATCTAAGATCAACAGTCGATATTAATATGCTTTATAAATAAATAAATAAAAGAAAAAATAGTTTTAAAATTAAGAAAAGTACACGTGACACAATCTGAAGTGTTGAAATTCGATTTTTTTTATATCCAACGGCAGAGATTAATTAGTTGAATAAAAATTTTAAAAAAATTGTAAAAAAATCGAAAAAAAATCTGAAATTTTTTTTAAAAAAAATTGTTTTTACTTTTCTATAAATATCTTCTCATTATCATCTACCTTACACCACAATTTCATATTTTCTCAACTACTTTCAATCACATTCCTTTCTTTCTCTCAAAGTTTCAATCCATTTTTTTTCAACAAAATGACTACTGATGCAGGTACGAATTGGTCGCTTCTTGAAGATGTTGCGTTGTGTACTAGTTAGGTTGAAGTTACTCATAGTTCGCTTACGGGTAATGAGAAGCAATTGCAAGCAATGTGGAGTCTTATTCATACCAATTATCTTGAGAAAATTGGTGGGAAAAGAACCAAAGAATCGATATCCAGTCGTTGGAAATTACTTAGCCAATCGTTTAGTATGTGGACAGACGCCTTGGCATAAGCTCGTACTAATATTCGAAGTGGGGAAAATTACTCGGATCAGGTAACAATATATTATTTATTTGTTTGTACTATACCCAAATTTACATTATAATTATTTGTTTGTATTATTTATTTGTTACCTATTTTCATTATAATTATTTATTCTCCCGCATTGTGTAGGAACTTCAAGTACAAGCTTGGTATGGTGCCAAAGCCAAAAGCAAAAATAAATTATTCAACCGGTGGGAATGTTGGAATATTGTCAAAGATTGTCCTAAATTTAGAGTTGTGCCTGTCAGTCCAGAAACTATGAATAATGATAGAGATCTTGAGAGAAATTGGTGTGAGATTTGTGAGGATGGATGGTGGATTATATGGAGGATTCAGAAAGGATTAGGTTGTAGATAATGCCACGTGGCATGCCGTCATTCGTTAAAAATCTGATGGAAATCTATCCTCAAAGATTGTAAACAGATTATGACACGTGGCGCAACATGATTGGTTAATAATCTTATCAGAAATCCATCACCAATAATTGTATTTTCAGATTTTATGACAAGTGGCGCAACGATAACGATTAAAAATCTTATCCGAAATTACAAATAAAATTATTTTGTACTATTTAATAATACTTCGGATAATGACACGTGGCGCAACAAGAACGATTAAAAATCTTATCCGAAATTATAATTAAAATTATTTTGTATTATTTTATAAATAAAAAAAAATACTAATATTTTATTGTCTATTGCCAGGGCTATTGAAGTGTAACGGTGGCTATTGAAGTGTAGCCTTGGTGGAGAGCTTCCACGCTGAAGTTGCTTTTACTGTGCACGTAAATTATATCGGGAAAACTAAAGAATTGCATTTTTCACAAAAAATATGGACAATTTGTCACGGTTTTTAAATTGTCACCAAAATTATGTTAAAACCATCACAAAACATATTTTCGTGCATTTTGGTCGGACCATAAGCCTCCTAGTTAATGCAAAATATTTGTTCGTTAAGATCTTGCGCAAATTCAACAATCACCTATTCGTAAAACCTATTTTTACAGCATTCTAGTCATTACTATAACGCCGAGTCTTGTAGCGTAAACTTGTAATTAAGCAATATGTTAAAAGTAATTGGTTATATGATGGATGAATCAAGTGGGTGAGTATTTCATTGTCACCTCATTTTAAGGTTAAAATAAGCACGTCCTAAGCTCTCAACTTAGTAGGATATGCCCTGCTCCCAACAGGTAGGTAACAAATCACCTTGTGTAATAGTAAAAACAAAATACTATAACACATTTTCGTAACCCGTCATAGGATCTACTACTAAAACTCGGGTTTTAATCGGCTTTGCAAAGTTCTACAAAAACCGTCATACAATCTATTAACTTGTAATAAAAAACCTGCATCGAGCTGATGCAAGGATTACACTAATACATAGAAATTAATTTCAGAACAACATTCATTCCTGCATCATGGCAATGGAAGAGTGTCGGGTACATTGGCATGTAGAAGGATCAGATGCTAATAAATTGCTATAAAATTTTCAGGCACCATGAACTCTTAGGCCACTTAGTGACTTGGTGAGACCATTTTGACTTTGATTTCCGAACTTGTGGAACTCAGATTCTATTTTCCTTGCAATCTCGGCGCCTTCTGGGGCAGCTTCCGGGAAATTAACATGGAAGGATCCCTGCTTGATTGGTGCAATGGACTCCCTCAAGACGGCTTGTTGCTTGACGAAATTGTAGAGCTCTTGATGGAATGGATGGTCCAAGGAGAAACAATTGTTAGTGCGTCCGTTGTCAGAATGCCGAGATGACCCGGATCCCTCTTTTCTACAAAAATGTGGGAGGGATGCATAATCCATGATCTGCATAACACAGATGAGCAAAACACAGATGAACAAATGCAGCCGGCAAAGAACGAGATTTTTGACCTATAGTTGAAGGGAGTTCGAAACTTGGCAAAAATTACGTAGGAAACAAGACTAAAATAAGTTATAAGAACATGCTTACTTTCAGTAATTCGTCTCTGCCACAACCTTGAAGAACCTGGATTTTCTTCCTTGTTCTTTCTTGCAAAAGAGGCTTTACCACCTGTCAAGAGTTCACATTAGGACTTCTGTCTCAAGATCGAATACCCACCAAATAGTTTTCCCCTGTTTTCTGATGCATAATTTCAAAGTGCGAGTTGTTATGACACAAACCTTCCAACATGCCGAAAATATGTATGGGACATTGACAATATAGTATGTATCCGTCTTCTCTGGATAGTTTAAGTCATCTATTGTAGAGATAACAGTCAATAGCTGCATCAACAGATCATACCAAGTATCAATCTCATGGGTCCTCAGAAAAAGAACTAAACAAGTCGAGCTAATTATGTGCGAATATGGATATTCTTCAAAATACGTAAAATAAAAAAATAACAGGCAAACAAACAGAGGCTCGTGCTAATAGCAAGAGATACCTTTATCTGGTTAAGTGCTGAGAGCCTTAAACCAGTCATATCCAAAACCTTCACACACGTCCCAATATATTGTCCATACTTCTTTGTTGCAGAAGGCTACCACAGAAGGCGGGAAAAATAAGGCTCCTAATAGAGTTACCCGTTAGAAAGATGAAATTAAACATTCTCAAGCACTCACCAACACAACACGATCTCTGTACTCGTTCATTTGGATGTGAGACTGGACATAGTAATTTACCTACAATGACAGTGAATCAAAGCAGTAAATATTACTGCAAGAATAAAATATAGCATAATGTTGTACAAACATGCACCTAACTCTATGTTTTAAGAAAATACACATCGGTACATAAAGCTCAGTATTTTAGAAAGTATATGAATCTCCGTATATGCATGTTAAATGCACAACCAATGTTATATCATCTCAAAACTCCATGGTATACTTAAATGACTCATTTTCTTCGCATTGGAAACCTCAGTACCAGCTAAATATAGAGCATTATGCCCATAAATTCTAGTGCCCTCTCTCACATCAGACGACTCAGAAGTATTATGCATTTCTAATGTGTAAGTAATCTCGGATATGGCCCACAGCTTAAAGCCGAACATAAACTTATATGATTTCTTGTTCATGGTTTCCATCATTACATATCAAAACCAGAAATATAAAGTTATCTATGCCGAAGAAGATTAAACAGAACAAATAATATCATCCTTACAGAAGCTTTGTCAAATGTGCTTTGCCCGACACCAACAGCAATGACAGGATGACCCTGGAAAAAGAAATCAATATGGCAATGAGATTTAATGGTAAGTTTGAAATTAAAAATAAAGGAGCATGAGGAAGCAAAAGTTAATCATGTTTTGCAGTCGAAATAAGAAAGATTCAAGACTACCTCTTTTGAGTAACCTGACAACCCCACAAGCTGAGAATCTCGCACTGCTCTGTACAAATCAGTTGGGATGATTGGTTTCTGCATACAGAAAATAAATGCTTTGTCACCTCATTATATCCACTTTTCCAACATGGTTCACGTATCAAACATCTCCACTTATTAAACCAGAAACACATGAATATCAAGAGGGAGAATGGAACTAAAACAACTTCAACATCTATTTCAAATCTCCATTAATTTTGTGTCTACGTGGGGTGCACTTTCCCTACTAGCAAATGCTAAAATTCTTTGTAATGAACGCCTTAACGTAGAAGTGCCACTCTGCCGAGAAATAATGATTGGTCAGGTATACGAGCTCTTTGGAGTTAATGGCAGGACAGCAGAAAAAATTTCAACGATACTTCAATGTTATTACACCTCGTTTTCATGCTTCCACTTGTATGTCAATAATTAGCATATGAATCAGATTTGCCACAAAAGCTATTACCTTGCAAATCGAAATGTTGAGATCCAACATTGCAGTAGATATATGCTTCGAGGTTAATAGAAAGAAAAAGAAAAAATAGATATATGATATTGGAAGTTGGAACAGAATTTAGAATAATCTAACACCATGAAAATGGGACTATTTTCTTCCCCTGTACTTCAAGGCAGTCAGCTGCGGACATCTCTACTATTATAAAAGGAACACTAACAGTTTTCAGCAATCCCTCTTTTCAGTTGTTTCCATTAAAACCTTCCAAGTTTAAATTCAGAACTTTTTAGGAAATAATAAATTAATCAAGGTTTTATTAGCACTTAGTTTTAGATATTTGAATTAAAAAAAATTCTATATGCATCCTTTCACAAAACATTTTTGCTTTACCTAACACAACATATTAAACAGACAAGCATCGAGAATTACATGTGATCGGTCACAAGATATCATGTTTATTTATTAATTTCTCATTGAGAAAACTCACCGCCAATATATTGTCAATTTCGCTGTCCATCCTCCATTGTAAACAATCAAGCAACTGGAACAGTTTAGGCATTATTAGGAAAGCATTATAAGCAAAAGATGAACAGCTTGATATCATAAAACCTGAAACAGTATAACTATATTTAGTAAACTGAATGAATCTAACCATTTTATGGGCTTTTCCAACATTCATGTCCCGAGCTTTAAGAAAACGCATTAATGTCTCATTTGGATACTCTTGGTGCACATTCTGTAGATCAAGAGGCACCGATTGAATCTTGAGTTAAATTTCATTTATGCAAATCATAAACCACAAAAGAAAAGGACAATATTATCCACTCAGTTCAAGAATTTGAGGCAAAAGAAAATAATCCTCAAAATCATGCTACATTTCCTCAAAACTTTGCCAAATAGTTTAGCATGGCCAATGCCATCTCTCTTATTTTTCTTCTGCTTTCATTTTCTCCATCTTCTTTTTTTCTTTTTTTTCTTTTTTTCTTTTTTTTTTTTTTGTTTGGATCCCTCTGCCTGTCTCTCAGATGCAACAAAAGACATTCTTCAGCTAAATAATCGAAAAAATTCAGAAAGTAAAAACACTGTATTCCCCTCCTCCTCCTTCCTCCTCAACCAATACTTTCCACAACAAAGGGCTTCATGATGCAATGTCAATATAAATGCAACAAGTACATCATGACCAATTATTTGCAGTAAGGTACCGACACCAGCAGAATACTGCAGAAATTGTTGTTCAGCAATACAGAGCATAAACCTGACACTATATTTGCATAAAGATTCCATCTTTAATAAAACCCAATGTGAAGATCCCATGAAAGACTCACACTTTCCTCTCGCTAAGAGCAAAATATGAAGTTTCATCCCCCCAGAAGACGAACAAGATTAGATTCATGAAGTAATAATCAATAAGCTACCGACATTCTCCTAGTAACCAGTGATTATGATAACCGTACAGATGAACTTCCGTGGCAATAATCTAATTTTACAAATGCATTCACCAAGCCTAAAAGACACCAAAAACCCTAAAATGCACGACATCAGAGGCTCAGATCACATCCAAAAAACTGACTTATGAACTAAACAGTAAGCTACATAGCTAAAATGTGGTAAAAAAAAAAAAAAACCACAATTTAGTAAATTGAGTAAAGGGTTTTGATCTCTAATGCTGCAAATCATTAAAGTAACAAAATTTAAGAACTCCAAATCATTTTCTTGTTCAAACTTTCTTCCCAGTATCCAAACACAGAACAGATCGAGGAAAATTAAAAGAAGAAATTGTCCAACCTCAAATGTATTCTTCAGTGGCTCGTCAACTGTAATTTCAAAGCAAAAAAAATATGAAAATTAGCAAAATATGAGATGAAATGAGAGAACTAAGCAGATTTGCAAGTTGGTTTAAAAAGCTCACCTTCTTCCATTAACAACCGAAACTGCTTGATAGCCTCTTGATTGGCAACATCCATTTTCTCTTTACAGTGATCTAAACGAAAAAAGGCCGCAAATTTAGTTCAAGATTGTGAAAAACAAAACTGGGTTGGCTTTCACTCTGATTCTCTCTCCCTCTCTCCCTCTACTGATTCACCAAAATCTAGGGAGAAAGAAAGAGAGAAGCTTAAGGGTGCGGTAAACTTTGAGAGAGAGAGGTGGCCTGTCCTTTTTCCAAGTCTAGTGCTTTTCTTAGTACCTTCACTCAGAAATTTTTCAATACGTCAGAATCACCTTCCATCATGCCAATTGTAACGCAATTGATTAGAAATTTTAAAAATAAAATTTTCAACCAATTGTATTATCATTTAATCGTTCTTTTGACGTACTAAAATATTTTAAAGTCTTTGTTGAAATGGGTATTTTTTGGAAGCAACATTTGTTGAAATGTTGTATACGTACACAACTTTATTAAAATGAGTGGTTAAAAATAGGAAAGAATGTGAAAAGGACGCCGCATCGTTTGTTTGGTATCTTCATTTTTCAACACATTTGTTTTTTCTACACTTTTTTGTTTCTTTTGATACCATATGAAATTTGTCATTTGGTCCAAAGGTTCTAATTCATTCTTATTTGGGAACTCATATTCTTACAATAAGTTTTTAGTGGGATTAAATAGCAAAATTTAATATTATTTTAGTTTTGATGGGATTGGTCGATTCGACTTCAGTGTAATGTATTATTCATTTTATAAATAAAAAAGAAAATTAGAGCATTTGTCAATGACCGTTGATATAATTAGAAATTCGTCATTGAACTATAAATTCATTAAGTTTAAGCTCTAAATTTGTCAAAAATGGGTTTGAATAAATGAAATCCCCAACAACTTCATCTCATAGTCATAAATTTCATGAATGAAGGCATATATAACAAGGTGCCAACTACTTGATTCTGGTAGTAGGTCTAATAGGCCAAGAGGTTTTAGACAAAACCTTTTGTTTCTTACAGCATCATGCTAATGAGAAAATTTTCAGGCGGCCAGAAATACAGTTCGATACACTAAATGTTATTATACAAGTAGTTGTAATTTTTATTTTTCAAGTTTCAAAGCAATTGTATTATTACAATTAGTGCATTAGTTTTGTTTTGGCACATTGATCAATCTCTCCATGCTAACCACTTAACTATTTGACAATCCTAACAAAACAAAGAGTACACACAATGTTTACATCTTGGCATGATCATCTTCTTTCCCTTCACAAAGTCATGCAATTGTAAACATTAGAGGATTTGAATTCCTAGCTGAAGGTCTAAGAATATTTGTGCACCACAACTAATTGTGTAGGATTTATTTGAATTTTAAATGTGTGAATTTACAAGATTATTACTTGGTGATGGAATTACGAATTTATCTTTCAATTGAAGGGACTAACAAAAAAAAATGGATACTTTGGATGCGGTCCTTAATCCTTAATATTCTTTGATTAAAACCTTAATAGTATTCAAAGTTCGATCAAGGTCCCTTGACTTTGTACACCTCATTATATTACTATTAATATTTTTATTTTTATAGTTTTGACATTAATTGTTTGATATTTTATGAGATTTATAATCCTATAAATTTAAAATCCTCATTATAATACTATTAGAAACGTTACAATAAAAAAATTCAAACATTTTGATTGAATAAAATGGATAAAAACTATGTAAAAATAAGAAATAATAAATGGCAAAATAATGTATCCATAGTGTTTAAAAAAATTGGTACATTTCACATATAACAAAGTGGTACATTAATAAGGAAGAATGGGTACATTATAAATCAATTAGGGTACAGATAAAAGATTAAAAATTATGAGCACAAATGAATTTTTAAAAATATAGGCTCCAAAAGAAATTAATACATGGGTACAAAATAAAACTAAAAAGAAAATATTACAAATTAAAAAAAAATGTTGCAAATTAAAAGGGGGTACAAACTAAAAATATAAATATATGATACAAAGTTTAGGCATAAAACATAAATATACCATATGTAATTTTTCTATCATTGATTAAATATACAATGTCACGTGACATTATACACATGGGTACAAACACAAATAAAACTTTAAAAAATATGGGCACAAAAAGAAACTAATATATGGGTACAAATTAAAAATGAAAAGAAAATTGGTACAAATTAAAAAATATTTGCAAATTAAAAATAGGTACAAACTAAAAATAAAAATATATGATAAAAAATTTAGCCATAAATAAAAATATACTGATTGTAACATTTTTAACACTAAAGGAATATATTTAAAAATAAAAATATTTTATTATTCAAATAATTAATGATGTTATTAATACCGAAGGACCTTGATCAAAAATTCAAAATGAATAGGATTTTAATCAATGGAGTAACAAAAAGAAGGATGTGAACCTAATTTTCCCCAAAAAAATATAATGATGAAGTAGTTTTCTTTTTCATATATGTTCAACTATAAAATCGAAATGCAAATTAATTGTAGCCTATGAATATATATGTACGATAAACTCGAAAATTACAAAAAGAAGTTTACAACCATGAATTTATGAATTAAACGGTCGATCAATTTAATTATCTAGAAACAGAAATTAGAGAATGAAAACAAAACTAAAAATAAAGAATCTAGATGCCCGTTTTGTAACTATTTTGTTTAGCTCTTAGTTTTCTTTTTTTTTTTTCTTTTTGTCAGAGATAAAAGGAAAAGCATGCAAAAATCTAGAGATGAAGAATGATCGAAGAAGTATAATGGGAGGGATGCAGAAGAAATGTGTATGGAATGACTTCAACTTAAAATTGAAAACCAAACGAATTAAAGTTGTTTCGCTTTCAAGTTTTATTTTATACATTAGTAATTTTTCTATCCTTCCTCCAACCTTCCTCCCCTTCCCTCCACCTTCTCCGAATCTCCATACCACATTTCTATCGTATACTTTCGTTTCATTTTAACACAAAAAATAAACGAAATTGAGACTTTAGATCCGATCCCTAGCCACTAACATTCTTTAACTAAACCCTTAAAAGTATACAATTTTTTATCAAAGTTTCTTGACTTTGTACACCTCATTATTGATATTAATATGTATTCTCATATGTTTGATATTAATTACTTGACATGTTATGGGATTTAAAATCTTGTATTATGTGGCATATAAATTAAAACCGATTACAATAAAAAATAAAATACTCAAAAATTTTGATTGAATAAATAGATAATGTCACATCCCGACCCGGGCGGGACCACTTCCCGGCCCCGACTCCACCGTAGCACGATATTGTCCGCTTTTGGCCCCCAGCACACCTTCACGGTTTTGTTTCTGGGAACTCACACGAGAACTTCCCAGTGGGTCACCCATCATGGGAATGCTCTCACGCGCTACTCGCTTAATTTCGAAGTTTCGATGGAACCCGAAGCTAGTGAGCTTCCAAAAGGCCTCGTGCTAGGTAGGGATGAGAATATATACATATAAGGATCACTCCCCTGGACGATATAGGATGTCACATATAAAAATAGGTAACATACCTTTGAAATAATAAATGTCAAACAAGTGTACCCGTAATGTTCAAAAAATTTGAATAAGGGTACAGTTTATGATAAATATGTACACATTCTTAACAAAAAAATAAATAGATTTTACATTAAAAAATGGGTACATTTTACATAAAAATGGTACATTTACAAAAAAAAAAAAAAATTTGGTACATTTTACATATAACAAAGTGGTACATTTATAAAGAAAAATAGGTACATTTAAAAAAATATGGGCACACAATGAAATTAATATATGGGTACAAATTAAATTTAAAAAGAAAATTGGTACAAATTAAAAAAGGGTTGCCAATTAAAAAAGGTACAAACTAAAAATAGAAATATCTGATACAAAGTTTAACCATAAATATAAATGTACCAAATGTAATGTTTTAACACTAATTGAATATATTTTAAAAATAAAATTTAATTTTGTTGATATATAAATAATTTATAACTGAAATAATGATATTCATTAAAAGTTATGGATCTTGATCAAAAATTAAAAAGAAATAAGGTTTTAATCAATGCAATAGAAGAAAGATGGATGGGAACCTAGTTTTTCCTAAACTAAAACTAAAATAATTATCAAATGAGACTTTAAGGTTGAATCCGATATTTTCTTTGTAAAATCCTCAAATTGAAACTTGAAACTTGAGTCCTTTAACTCCCGTACAGTCACGCTTTTAATATATACAGTCATCTAGGTTCGAATCGTTGAAATTTAATGTGGTATGGGTTCCCCATCATTTGACTTATTAATCCTATTTCCTTATTGACACAACATGCATTTATTATAATTGAACTTGTGCACGTTTAGCAAATTGTTAAAATTTGGCATGCTTGCAGTAAATATATTTCTTGTGTTGACGAATTTCACCCTTGAATGGTAAAACCAGAAACGTAATATTACATATAGCAAAAGAAGCGAAAAATCATAATAAATACTTAGATTTGACAAAATCAATTTGAATTGAATCTTCAATTTATAATTTATTATTATTTAAGTAAATTATTACTTTTTGTGTGAAATCAATTTTTTTCCAAGGAAATGGATCATCTCCGGATCTATTCCTTCTAATCCACCAAATCAGGGGATCCGGACCATTGAAATTTGATGTAACGGCTAAAATTATTATAACTTTTAAAGTGAACCCCTGTTTGTAGCCGTTTGATCAAATTGTAATGGTTCGAATCCTCTAATTTGGTGGATTAGGAGGAAGAGATCTGGAGATAATCTCTTTCCTTTTTCTAATACAAGAGGAATACCTTAACTACTAGAGTTGTCTTAAAAGTAATCTACCGTTTGAGAAATCTTAGAATTGTGTGTATTTCTATAAATTAGATTGTGAAAATCTTTTCATGCTCAAATTATTATTTTGCGTAAAGGTAATCTTTTATTGAAATCTAAGTCTAGAATTTATAGGCTCGTTTAGAAGTACTTTTAAAATGACTAAAAATATTTTTGGTGAAAATTTGATTTTAATTGTGTTTTTGAAAGAAGTTACTTCTTGAAGGCAGCACTTCAGGTTGGTTTGACATTGCTGAAATTATTTTAAAAGAAGCTCTTTTAAAAATATAGGGCTCAAACAGTAGCTGGTAAATGAAAAAAAAAAGGTGTTTTTTTTTGTCAAAATCATGGGTTCAAAATAGCAGACATCACCTTTTTCACAGCACAACAACCCCAAACTAACCTTCAAGTGTTTTTTCAAGATCCACTTGGATTTTTATTGAGGATTGACTTTTTAAAAATATTTTTACCAAAAACACTTTCAATCATTTTAAAAGCATTTTCCACACGAGTTAACATTAACAGTTTTAAAATGTAAAATCATCTTTTAAGGGATGTAGTCAACTTAACATTTATGAAGATTTCAAAAAGATATTATAAATTCGTTTCTTATTCAAATTGGACTACGACCCCTTAAACTTCAGATACATATACGATATAAGCCGTTGACTCTTTAGTTGTCTCTCTCCTCTTTAAGAAATGAAAATCCAAAGTAGTGGTCATTTGGTAAATTACTAAATGTTATTGCGATTTTCTTAGAACTACACCTGTAATTTGATTATCTTCCTATAAATATGTGGCAGTTCTTCTCGTATTCAACCACATCCCCACTCAACCCAATTCTCCCCTCATTGGAGATCATGGACTATTCCAACTGAATTTCGCCTCTACTGCAGATGTGCACGAATTTAGTTTCAACACAATCATTATTATTTTTCTAATTATTGAAATCCAACATGAGCACACATGGAGTGCTGGTAGGATACTGCCCCTTGACGAAGCAGCCATGTGAGGACATGAAAGAGGACTCTGAGGCAAGTTTGGCTGCCTCTTGGACCTCCTGGTGGGTTGCTTGGTAAATATATTATATTTATTAAATTTAAATTAAATTAAATTAAAAAAAAAAAACTAAATTGCTATCAAGGTGACCAAAATCCTCTATATCCATTTATTTGTAAGATTCAACATTTTAAACATTAGCCCTCCAAAATGTTGAACCGTGTTTTACTTTGGAGACAATTTTTGCTCTAATGATCATTGTTGTCACAATTTTGTGTTAATTTCGCTATGTGCAATGCTCGTACCAACTTTTAAGGACATATATATATCAACATATATGTTATTTTTAAAAGAAGAGAAATGTTAAGGAGACTCTCTCAAATTGGGAACCTCTATGGACTGTCTGCCATCTCATAACTTAACATCGATTCTCATGTCAATATCATAAAATATTGTGTAAAAAACATAAAATGACAGAGAGTGTATTGAGAGACTCACTTTTTGCGAGAGTCTCCTTATCATTTCTCCTAAAAGAAAATTAAATACTTGAAAGTTTTTTTTATTCTTTTCAACAAAAGTAATCAGCTGGTGGCTTCATCACATCAGTGACTTTTCAGGGCTCGATAAGACTCATAAAGACATTTCAGCATTCCTGACCATCATTTTGTGATTCACCAACACCAAGAATCGAACCCAGAACATCCAAATTTAAAAGAAAAGACATCTACATCAAATTTAAAGGTTTTATTGTACAAAATATACGAAAATAACCATCAATATGATGATATTTAATAAAACTAATGGCAGGGGCATTCGCACAAATTGAAAGAGTAGAGACTCATAAACAAATTGAACATTAAGAGAGAAAAGTGGAACAAAACCTGTAACTTTAGAATATCGCTAAATCTTTTCCTCTTTATTTTTGTTTTGCTTGACATTTAAATTATAATTTTTATTAAATAAATGGTTAAATCTCAACCAAACAAGATAGGGAGCCATGATTCAACATGGAATAGATGCTGAATTTTGTAGCCTATTCCTTACATAGAAAAGTTAAGGAAACTCTCTTAAAATGAGACTCTTCATAGACTCTCTGTCGCCTTCTGTTTTTTCCATAGCGTTTCATAATGTTGGCACGAGAATTAACGTTAAACTTTAAGGTAATTGAGAATTCATAAAGAATCATACTTTGAGAGAATCTCCTTAACATTTCTCATTCCTTAAATTATTTAAAGGAACAAGCCTCAATGTGTCAAGAATGTTCCCATGTGTCCAAGTGTTTTTGAATTATTGTGCTAAGTTTTTTTTTTTTCTTTTCTTTTTTACTTGTGGGTTCCCATGTGAAGACTTCACATGTTTGAGATGTGGTTCCAATGTCCCCGCACCCAATTTTTATACTTGTCGATTTATTGGACAAATTCTCATGGGTCCCAAGAATTTTATATTTTTTTATTAATTTTTTTTCTTCTCTTTTTAATATCATAATTGGTCCCATGACTTTGAAATATCACCATTTTTCATAAATTTATGGCAATTTGATGATAATAAATAATAACAACAACAACAACAACAACAACAACTATATGCATAAATATGACATAAATCTTCTTCATGTGATTATTGATTTGAATCAAAGGAATACAAATATAAAAATAAATTGTGACATTACGATCTTGTTTGGAAGTTCTTTTAAAATAACTAAAATTACTTTTAGAGAAAATGTTTTTGGGTTTCAAAAGTACTTGAAGTGCTTTCTGTATTCATTTGCATTTTTACTAAGAATTGATTATAAAAATATTTTTACCAAAAAACTTTCAATTATTTAAAAGCACCTTCAAACGTATATGTAGCTTTCTACTTTGTCAAGAGCAGTGACGAATCTCACCCACTTGACTTGCTCTTCATAAAACTACTCACTTTAATGTTCAACTTAGTTATAACCCACGCTACAAGACCGGAAACTTTATACAAATATGTGTTGCAGCTCACCAACAACAAATATGAATAATTTTTTTTTTTTTTTTTTTTTTTTACAAACAATATTACTCACACTAAGGGAGAGGGGACTGGGCTTCGCCTCACAATAAAATAGCAATAATGTGGTTCAAATTTGCATTTGGCGAGAATTGAACCTAAGACCTCTCACTTATAAGTGGAAAGGAATACTAGTCGACTATAGTATTAAGTGACAACAAATGTGAATTTTAAATTACATAAGATTTGATTTTCCTCAATCCTCACTTGAATGAGTATATGCTCTAATTGAGCAAGAGAATATGATACAAAATTCTCTTCATGAAATAGCTACTTTGGAATCACCTTCAGTATTTTTGAATTTTCTTATTTGATATTTAGATAGCTGGGACAACTGAAAGTGAGACTTCATGAAAGCCCAAAATATCACAACCAAAGGTTGCCCAGCAAGTATTTTGACTTCCCCTTGTAGATCCATCAAAATACAGCTTCAAGGCACTATAGTAGGGTTGGGGGAAGCTCTTTTCACAGACGTAGGTTACACTAGTTGGCCGAACAACGTAGTCAGACCCTTGCACTCAAGTTCGAATCCCCCTCATACAAATCCTTTAGCAAAACTTTACAATTCCTTGCTCCCGAATCAAGGTGTGAATGTTATAGAAGCGTTGCAGCGGGGCAGGGCAACACAAGCTGGTGCCACCGCCCTGGTGCAAAAACATTTTCAAACTTCTTTTATTCTTGATAAAAACATAATCTCACAATCTATACGTATATTAAAGAAACTGGATCCACATTTTGGAAACAGCATTCAACATTTGTGCTGGAATACAAATCTGTGTTTCATAACATCAAACATATGGTCATGACCAACACTGAAAAAAAACCCTAAAATCCACATAATAATCAACATTTCAGAGAACTCTACATCTTTCACAACAAAAAAAAAAGAGAAGGAAAATGGCGTTTCAGTTCCGAAAATAATTAGAAGAAATCGAATTCCAGATAATTGTTTTGATCTGGATGAGTAGCAGCAGCGGTAGCTTTATCACTGGCTGACACTGGGGGGGCTGAAATCCGCTCAAACTCGACTGGTTTTGGAATATCAGGAGGACTTGCGCATCGAATCAATGCCCAATTAACATCTTCAAAGAACGGATGCTGTTTAATCTCGGTTGCTCCTCGCTTATATGCCAACCTATGCTGTGGTTCTTTCACAAGTAGGCCCCTGATCAGATCCTTTGCTGAAAAGCTAACCACTGGTGCTTCCGGGAATTTCAATGGCTGACCTACCACGTTGAACAGGGTGGCTCGATTTCCTGATCCCTTGAAAGGTGTTTTACCAAACAACAGCTCATACAGAAAGATCCCGAAGGTCCACCAGTCAACAGCACTGCCGTGCCCTTCACCCTTGATAATTTCTGGTGCCAAATACTCATGGGTCCCAACAAATGACATCGAACGAGCATTCGTTGGCTCAGCCATGAGTTCTGGCAATGGGCGTACTTGGTTCCCCATTTCATTCTTGGGTTTCCGGTCTTTCTTAGATTTACTCGAAAAGAAACGAGGTGAGAAACATGTTGTAGGCATCACACAAGATGGCTGAATACAAGAGGGCTCGATGCAGGCAGGTTGCACACAATAAGCTGAGTTCCTTCGAAAAGGTTCAGAGTCAGGGGCTGAAGATTTCACGAGGGTTGGGCTGACAGCACAGCGCAGGGAAAGGTCAAAGTCGGAAAGCATTATGTGCCCATCATCTCTCACAAGGACATTTTCTGGCTTAAGGTCACGATAAACAATCCCAAGCATGTGAAGATATTCCAGTGCAAGGAGAACCTCAGCTACATAGAACCTGCATATTGGCGGACAAATATAATACCAAGAATCGTCAAAGTCAAATTACAACATGATAGAGTGACAGTATTTCTTTGCTAATATAACTGAGAAAGAAACATGCTTGGCAGCTTGTATTCATTCTACAACATTAAATGGGAAAAACTGGTGGTTTACGTTTGCAAAGGTCTACATCAAAACAATAGGAAGCACCCGATGATCAGCCTGCAAGTAGGTAGATCCCAGCAACAACTAAAACTGACGTGATAGGGGTTCAATGTCTGTGTAAGCTTTATTTAGCATTTTAATGAAATCAGATCATTCAATAGCAAGAGATATAAAACCTTTTATGTCACGGTATGAATTGTATTGGTATGCACCTGCCGATGACATAATAATAAACCAAGAAGCAGGGTGGCAAAAGGAAATTCAAAACAAAAATAAATGACTATATAAACCACACATGCTCAAACTGACAATGGAGAACAAGATCATTTGCCACAGTTGAACTAATGGAGTACAGGAGAATACTTACTTCACTGCTTGCTCAGTAAAATGCTTTCCGGGTTGCCTCTGCCTAAGTGTGTGCAAGTCGCCTCCAGGGCAGAACTCCATTACCAGACATGAATACTTCTCTGTCTCAAAATGGGTATATAGGGTTGGAAGGAAAGGATGGTCTAAACATTGAAGTATTTCTCTCTCAGTCTGAGCACGAAGAAGTTTTTTACGGTTAGCCAAAGATGCTTTGTCCATAACTTTCATTGCAAAATAACATTTTGTTCCAGTCAACTCTGAAAGATAGACACTTCCAATATCCCCACAGCCCAGCTTCTTCAGAAGTCTGAAATGGCCTAAACCAAATACACCGTCCCTTGATCGGACAGCCTGAATAGCTTCCCAATGTATGTCATTTGCTTTGTGAGGTTTGTTGATAGCGCTACTAAAGCTGCTACAAGTACTTTCATCACTGATGTCACTGCTAGTACTACCTCTACAGATACTGCTCTTCCCACTCTCAACAAAATCAGCTCGACCACTCATCTTGGCACTTCCACTAGTCTTGGCAATACTGCTGGTCCTATCATCACTTGCTTTTGCTGAAGTTGGGCTGATTCCATTTGCTGATGTTTTCTTTTTTTGATCACCGCCTCCTGGAAAATTCCTAGTCTCACTCGCAACAGGATCCACATCAGCTGGCACCTGCTTTGCATCACCCAGTGATAAAGCTGAACCTAACTGATCTGCTAAAGTTTTGGCAGACTCCTTCTGATAAGGAATCTTGTAGTTCTTCTCTTCAGTAGTTCCTGTAGAAACTTGCTTTGGCGCATCTTGTTGCACATGCCTAGGAAGTTTTTTTGGAGTGACTGGCTCTGATTTGCTTGTCTTTGTAATCGGAAGAGGTGAAGGTCTGCGAAAATTTCTTTCTGTTGTTTGACTAGCAATTAATTTCCTCTGAGTCTCTGGGGAAGAACTTCTGGCACCGGATTTAGAGGCCATCGACATAATTTACACTTGATATAAAAGATCAAATTGAACAAATCCATTACACATCCCCCAACCTCACCAACTGATTCCCTCCATTGACACTCTCGATCAAATTCATCTTCAAGTCCATCAATTGCAAGTTAATTTCTACACACAAACAAAGAGTTCACCACTATGAAACAATAAATAAAATACAGTATAAGGAACACTATCCAATCCTATCTATAAATAATAAAACTATAGTGGTAACATTTCAGCCCGAAAATAAAGACATCGAAATCATTACTACATCAACACAACCTAATCTCAAGCTACAAAACCCAAAAAGACAATCACTCAAATTATTCCAAATGAATAACACACAAAAAAGTCGAAGAAACTG
Source organism: Pyrus communis (assembly GCF_963583255.1). Classification (NCBI taxonomy): domain Eukaryota; kingdom Viridiplantae; phylum Streptophyta; class Magnoliopsida; order Rosales; family Rosaceae; genus Pyrus; species Pyrus communis. Next base: position 25,518,710 of record NC_084810.1, on the reverse strand, counting down.
GAATTCTATAAGCAAGACCTATCTTCAAGAGTTTCAGACTAGCTTTTTGTTCCAGCAGACCAGAATATAACATTTCATAAACAGTAAGCAGAAACTGTAAAAACCCTCATAAAGAACTCAAGAAATGGGCATCAAAGCACAGAGCTGCATGCAACCCAGAAGCATCAAGCTACAAAACAATCTAAAACCCCAACAAGTGATGGGTCAAAACTGAATCAAAAGTACAAGAGTCACAGTTATCTACCTCAAAAATGCCAATTCTTTTTCCAAAAGCACAAAACTTTCAACATAAAAAATGCCATGGATCAACGAGCCATGGGGAAGCTAAGGAAAAAACTCAACTGAATGTATGTAATTGTGTATCTATCAATTATCTATAAATACACACAAAACCCATAATCTATAGCAAAAGATAAGAAGCAAAGGAAAGAGATTCATACAGATCTCAATCAGGGACCCAACACTTTGGATCCAAAAGACCCAGATGCTAAAAAAACAAGATAAGAGTGCAATAGAGAAGCAAAAATCACCAAACAAATCAGGACCAGTTAAAAGTGAACAGAAAAGGAAACCCAAAAAAGATAGATACCTGGGCTTGAGAGAGAGAGAGAGATGGAGAGGAGAGAGAGAGAGCCTTCCACCAAAAATCAGAACTTTGAAAGGATTTCTTGCTTTGGTTTTGCTTTAACAGAGTGGAAAGGAAAGTAAGAGGGAAAAGAGCACTCACAACTGTTGGGGGAGATAAAGGGAGAGAGAGCAATGTGTGAGAACTCCTTTTCCTGAAATGTGTGGAGAGAGAGAGAGAGAGAGAGAGAGAGAGAGAAGGTTCAGTAGTGAGTCAGATTAGAAAGACACAGAGAGTTGGGTCTGGGGGGGCTCTACTACCATGACCATCCATGTATTGAGGCATTGGGTCTTTGACAGAGAGAGAATTGGGGTCAAAGCAATACCGCTAAAGTTAGGTTTTTTTTTTTTTTTTTTTTTTTTTTGTTATTTTTTAATAAGAGAGGGTATGGGTTTAGTTACACAATAGGCTAGCAATAATGTGTATTTTATTATTTGTTATTAAGTTGTTTTTCTTAGTTACACAATAAGCTAGTAATAATGTATATTTTATTGTTTGTTATTAAGTTGTTTTTCTCTGTCTTTTATTATTACAGTCTAATTTTTTATATAAGCTTGATTTTCTTTTATAATTAGGCGAGGTTGATCCCAAATTGTTATTTTATGTGAACTATTTGATTTAGTTCAGATTCTTCACCCTTTAATATATAATATAGACTCGTTTGAAAACGTTTTTAAAATAACTAAAAATGTTTTAAAAAAAATATTTTAAAAACAAATACTTAGTAAAAATTCAATCAGATCATGTAAAAGCACTTTAAGTGTTTGTTCTTACAAGAATCACATACATGCTGCTTCTTCGACAAACTACTTAAAGAGTTTTTGAAATCTAAAATTAATTTTACCCAAAATGCTTTTAATCATTTTAAAGCATTTACAAACGAGTCATACATCGTTGAAGCAAAATAAATTCTCTCTTTTTTGCTAATTATTAAGTTTTCTTCTTTTTGGAAGTCAATTATTACGATGTATTTTGTCACAAATACAAGTGTCTGAATCAATTTATGGGCCCCACCAAGGCTCCACCCTGTCCCTCATGCTTTGGGAGTTTGAGCTTGTCTAATTATTTAAGGGTTTTGAGGACTTGGAAAATGACCAATTGACCAGGCATGTCCCCTGCTTTATGCCACTTTAAATAAGGTGTTTTTGTAAATTTGGGCGTTGATTAATATTTTTGAGGCAAATGGTCCGCGAGAGTGCTAGTTGACGGGATCATGATCCAATTGCATGGTTAGGGATTTGATTTTTTCTTTTTTTTTTTTCAAAAAAAAATTAGTTGGTGATTTTATCATAACATTCTACAATTCAGAAGTCGACAAGATCCATAGAGATATTTTAACATATCCAGGTCATCATCCATGTGATTCTTCAGAGTAAAAAATCGAACTTAAAACGTGCCGGGTGAAATACGGGGGTGTGATTAATTATTAACATGTTGGAAATTTGGAGAGGTGGGATCAAAGTGACCAAATTTTATGATTAGTGCTTCTTTATATATATAAACAACAGTAGTTGGATCATGAAGGAAGGGTCAACATTTGGACTCTAAACTATGTTAAAACAAATAAATTTGAGTTAGGTCTCTTATAGTGTGTTCGCTCTTTGTATTTAAATTTGAATTATCATCTTTATATATTGAGTTATTTGAAATAAAATTATATTGAAACAACTCATTCAACCTCATAACCATCACAAAAGTTACTCACTTTTAAAAAATGAATGAAAACTAAAAAAAAAAAAAAAGTAAATGTATAAATTTACGATACCATATTTGGAGAATGTTGTAAGATTGCATTATTACCATATTTGACTTGTCTAATTCAAATTGTGTACCTCAAACTCCTTATTTTCTTATCAAAATTAGTTTATAAGTTATATTTTATATACAACAAAAAATAATTAATCAAAAAATTTATTTTTTAAATTTCAATTGTTTAAATAATTATTTTCTCAATATATTTAATTTAGACAATTAGTGAAGATAATTAATATTGGAGGTTGTAGAAATGATCATTTTTAATAAGTTAAGTCATTTTATATTACGGTATAATGATATTCATCTTCACTTGTAAGTGAGAGGTCTTAGGTTCGATTCTCGCCGAATGTAAATTTGAACCAAATTATTACTAGCTCATTATGAGGGTAAGCCCACCTCTTCCCCTTTAGTGTAGATAATATTGTTTGTGCAAAAAAAAAAAAAAAAAAAAAAACAAAGTTAATAGCGACGACATAATGATCATACAACAATGATATACTGATCAACCAAATGTCAACAAATTATCATTTCTCCAATTTCCCTTTAAAATATTTAATTACAATATTGATAACCATTTCATATTGAGGTTTGGTGGTCTTAGGTTCGTGATCCTAGGAATGAGGTTTGATTCGTATCATTCTTGAAAAAAGTTATGAGAAATGTTAAAGAAATTCTTTAAAAAATGTGATTTTCTATAAACTCTCTAACACTTCATATTTTTAACACAATATTTTTAATATCGATATAAAAATTGACGTTAAACTATGATAAAATAGAGGTTACATAAAAAATTTCACTTTAAGATACCTCCCTTAACATTTCTCAAAAGTTTCTGTAAGCTTTCCCAGTCCTATCTCCAACCACACTAAAAAATAGAGAGCTAGAACGGGAAGAGATCCCCCTCCCACCCAAGCTCATCAATTAATTAGTTCGGATTCTTAAAATTTGATCCAATAACTACAAAAAAGAGACTCTTTTAAAAGTTATAATGATTTTAATTGTTGATCAAATTTCAAAAGACTGAATTTATTGATCGGTGGGTTTTGATGGGAGAGTTCTGGAGCGGATATTTTTCCAGCTGGAACCTCCTAAAACCGCGTCAAGAGTACAACAGTCCAGCAAACCAAACAGGCCCCTTCCTTATAAACCTCATCTTCTTCACTTTTCAGGTTTAGGGTTAGGGTTTTGACCTGACGGAGATTCCGAAAATGGAGCCTGAGAGAAAACTATCGGCGGAGGCGGGGCCCATACTCCAAGAAGGCATAGGATTGGCTCTGTCTCAGTGGTCGGAGCCCCAATTGGCCGTCGAAAACGAGTGGGGGCGGGCGTGACTCGTGCCGCAAAGCGGAGCAACTCGTCGCCGATATATTCTCCTGGTTCAATCACTCCACAGGTACTTTGATTCCCTCATCTCCTCTAGCTCGACTCATCAGATTTTCCAATTTTTTTATTTTTTGTGTAAAGAATTGAGCTTGAATTTTGATTTGCTGCTTATTTTGTAGGGAATTATTATATAATTATTGTGTTTTCGTAATATTTTGTGAAGCATTGTTCTTATGAGGTTGGGTTAGGATTCAATAGGGGATTTGTAAGTGAAAGTAAGAACCTTTATCACTAAAAACTTCAATTTTGTGCTGAAATCTTCTTTTTTCGTATCAAATTTTGCGTTTTTAGTTCAGTTTTGGTGAGGTTTGCTTTGTCTTATAAATTATTTGTAGGAATATGATACAGTGCGTTAAGTAAAACTAGTAATTGAGTGGAGCCTAATTGGTAGTTATAGTCAAATTAGCAATTTTTCAACATGCCGAATTGTATACCAAACTAATAATTTTTTCTGTGTCTTTTGAATGAAGATTTCTATTGTTCTAGCCAAGCAGAATGATTAACAAAAGATGTGAATATTTTTGCCAGTCGTTGTTGTAACGAAATCTCACAAGTACGTGTTCATTCTCCCCAGAGCCTTTTTACGTAGATGATTTGGAAGATACGCTGAATGAAGCTACGCTTTCTCTCAACACTGTGACAGAGGATGGCAGCATTGAGGAGGTGTTCCTTTTATACTTAACCTCATCTTTTCGGAGAACACTTGATGGTATCTTGATGGAGTATGATGAAATGGAGAAGATTTAATATGTTATGCTTCTGGTGGGAAACTCAAAAGTACTTTGCTTCCTCTATGGATTGCGTTGGCATTGCTTTGAATGGGCCACCATTGCAAAGGTTTGTAATGTGTGTGTTCCAGACCACCCACACTTGGCTGACTATTCGACTTTTAAAAACTGAAACCTTTTAGCATCAACTACATTTAAGTTGGCAGCTAAGAATCAGCTGCATCTCCGGCCATTGGAGATAGACGGACAATTTACGGTTCATTATTGTTTCTATAAATTAGATGGTACTAGGGAGTAGGGATGCAACCTTTACTTTTAGTAATGGTTTCAATCTTTATGGTGTTTGTGGTTTCTTTTTCTTTGGATTTACACAGGTAGCTGAAAAGCTAATGATTATGTATGAAGAATGTTGAGATTGTAATTTCAAGTCGATTGAAAGCCTAAGGGAAGCCAATCAACGAAAAGTTGCTGTTCCGCATGTTAGACAGGTAAAGCTTCATTTAAAACCCTCTGCCTTTAAACTTTTTGATATAAACTTCTCCTGTCCAGCATGCTTTTTTCAAATTTATTGAAGAGAACTTGTGGATGTTGTCTTGAAAGTTTTCCTCTAAAGCCATAAGTGGCGGAGTGAGGATGATACTTTTGAATGATATGCCTTGCTAAAATCTCTTAATTCTCTGTCACTCATGCCAGGTTGCAAATGATGATGATGATGACGACGATAGCGATGAAGATAAAGATGATAGAGATCATAGCATGGGAAATGATGATTCCTCGAACATGATAGTAGACATACCAGAGGCTCATTCAAACTTAAATCCCGTACGCGTATCAGGCAATGAGCCAAAGCCCAAGCAAGCGGCCGAAGCAGAAGATGGATGGGAGGTAGTTGGACCTAGAAAACATAGGGGTAAAAGGAATTAGCTTGAGCCCCCTCCCCCCTCCCTTCTGCCCAACATTTTTTTCGTTGTATTCTCTGAAGTAGTGTGAATATGTGTATAAGTTGGATCATATACCATTAATATACGGATAATCACTTCATTTATACGATATACGGTTCCAACTTTTGTACATTCTGAGCGTATCACTGTGTACAATCCTCCAATCTTATATTTCTTCGTGGATCTTGCATGCTTTGCGCAAAAATGTTAACCTCCCGCATGTACAAACTCTCGTTTGCATCGATGATGCTCTGAATGGGAGTGAAGGAGGTTTGGGTTCGATCAGTTGTGCCTGATGCTTTGCTATCAAGTTCAAGTCCGTATTCTCTAGACAAAGATAAACTTAGAATATCGTCTTGTAAAAAAATAAAAAAAGGCGAGCTTCATACAAAAGAAACAGCAATAATTGTACTCGATATAACAAAAAGTGAGGAGAACAGAGAATCAGTATGGAGCTGACTAACCGCGTGATCTAGACCGTTCAAAAGAGAAAGAGATCTGGCTTTTGGTTTTTGTGAGGTAGGTCAGTATAATTGACTAATGGGAGCCGTAAAATTTGAAATAAGTAGTCTATATTACTAACTAATGGGGACCGTAAAATTTGAAATAAGTAGTCTAGATTACTCGGTTTGTCGTCTCATGACTACAAGATCTAGAGGGAATCTGGATTGGAGAAAAGAAACAAGTAATTAATGCAAACAGTTGAAGACGGAACAAAGAGTGGCTTCTCGTGCTCTCCAACAGCAAACTGTCTGGCAATGTCTTACGAAACATACCCAACACCCAACATCTAACGTTTTATGTTTCCACAAAAGATTTGATGCTTCACCTCTTTTCACATCCTTTCACAAACATGTCCACTTATTGCGACAATCATCCTTCCCCCAAACTTCATATGTAAGATAAATCGAGTTTTTCATAATCTCTTGTATGCATGGAATCATTACTATTTGCAGACAAATCAGAATTTGGGACTCAGGCTATGGTAGGTGGATTTATTTAGGATTTGTTTGAAAGTGTTTTTACATTAACTGAAAATATTTTTATAGAAAATATTTTTTGGTTCCAAAAGGACTTGAAGTGCTTTCTGCAAGAAGCACTTCAAGTGTTTTTCAGGATTCACTTATATGTTTACTAAGGATTGATTCCAAAGCCATTTTCACCAGAATACTTTTAGTCATTTTAAAAGCACTTCCAAACGTGCCCTGATATACGCACCATCTAACCGCAACTATGATCAGATATGATATATATGACCGGTACACGCGTAGAATTTGACATTATGTGTAAACAGCTTTTGCAACGAGATGTTTTGTGTCGGACAATAGTTTAGGGAGTAGATCCTTTCTTGTAAAAACCCAAATAGTGTTCTCCTATAATTGTACACCAAAAACCCCTTAGAATTAATCTAATTGGTGAGTTTTGGGGAAGGAAATGGTTTACAATTAGGTTAGGTCAAAAAGTTTGATTTATTGCGCTATGAGGAAAGTCGCATCATCATATGGGAGGGCCATAGAGAACTGAATTCTAGCCTTCGGATCGAATTAAAAAAGGAGAATCAAGGGCTATATATTAACAAAAGTGCGCATAAGGAAAAAACAGTGTGTAGAAATCATTTCCCGCAGCCGTAGAATACTTTGATGGGCAAACCAAAACACATAAACGAAGAAAAATGCCGCTCTTACCGCAAATTAAGAATTTCGCTTCACATTGGGATGTGGATTCATGATCTCAATAAACATATACGCTATCAAAACTAGATGTTTCACTGTTCTTTCTAGCCTCATTTTCTTTCTACACAAAAACCAGAGTTTCAAGAAAGATCAGAAATAACACGATCACACTTATCTTCTAGAATCTTCACAGCTTCAGTAAATAAGACTTCGGGAGGCAATACCCCAGTCGATTCAATTTTAACTGTGCAAATCAGAGAGCGAGAGAGCGTTAGAACTCTAAAAAACATTCGGTGAAAGAATTTGTTGCTATATTAAAACTTATTGTTCCTATATAAACCTTACGCGTAAGCATCTACATTGAAGATAGCTGGTAAGCTTGTAACTGACAATGATCGAAGTCTGAGCTTACCAGATATTTCAAACTGAATTCGGACGTTCTGAAACCCGAGTAAGTGATTTCAAACTGAAATTTATATAGTTGTGTCATGAGGACTAAAGCTACAATTCTAGGACACCGTCAGCAATGAGAAAGCAAGAGAAATTTATAGTTCCAAACACAGAAGAAATCACTTACAAATGAAATGATCCTTTTTACGCTGCAGAGATATAGAATTCTCCCAACCCTTCCCTTCTCTGATGCACTCCCTGCACAGCATGCAAGCTCGTGGCCTGGCTACAGTTGCCCTTTTCTTGCCTGCTAACCAGTCAAATTATCAATCAAAGCCGCTCCAGAATTGACAAAACAAGGCAAACTGTAACTAAGCAAGTGCAGATATAACAACATTTTTTAAAATCCAAATATTGGGACAAACCCACATGATTGTTTCATTTTTTCGCCATAAAAGGATAATCACTAACCGTTGCCAATATCTTCAATATCGAATACTTTAACTGGGCAAGTTGCCACAAGTTTCTCAGCCATCTCATCTTCAATATCTTGCGATATTATAACCTAATAAGCAATCCAAATCTTTTTATGATTACTTTGACATAAACTTCAGAGTGTTTTCAGAATCACTGAAACAACATCCCCTTACCTCAGGAAGCATCCTATACCAAACGGGGGCAACTGGAGACCATTTTGCATGTGTTTTACCAATGCCCTTAACAGCATGTGCTTCCAGTTCAATTACCTAAAAAGTGGTAAACTAACGTCACTTAAAAGTAAATTCCCAAGAACAGTAAACATTATTGACTACTAGATAGAATAAATACTGAAACTGATAAGATAGTATTTGGGTATAATGCTGCATAACGAAACACTATTTGAAGACGATTGCTCCACAAAATTTAGGAATGTGCTTAAGTTGCAGAGTGAAAAATGCAATCTATGATTTCTGAGCAATGACCATAACTATACAAAACAAATAGCGTGTTTACCTGACCAGGGCCTAGTCTAGCAATTATAATATCTCCACTCGTGGGGGCAATTGGATTGTCGGAAAATTCTGGCAAGGAATCCTGACTGCAAGTAAATGATGTATATGTTTTTTGTTTTGATGACGACTCTGACTTGGTATCTTGTGATTCCAATGGAAACTCACTCCCATTTGGCAACCAAATCAATTCTTTTGACTTTACTGCATAAAAGGTTGCAAAGTCATCATAACCAATATAAAAATTCCCACCAATAGCCTTGAAGAAAGATAGATCTATAAAACTTACTGATAATCTAAGACACAGTACTATACCTGAAATACGCTGCCCCCCTCGTTTACATTGTACATGGAGCTTAAAAACAATGGTGTTCTTCTCATCTGGTGTATTATTTCCTACAAAGTAAAACATGACAGGAAAGAACTCAGTGACTCAAATATGTATAGGAAATAAACAAAATATGAATTTGGTTTACATAAAAGAATGGAAATACCAAACCATAGTACCTGTAAATTCAAATGATCTGGGGTCAACCTTGATCGGAATGAGACCCAACCTGTGGGCAAGTACTTCATCTTGGATTACTGATGTATTGTCTGCAATAAGGACTTTTTCAATAGCCATTGTGGGAACCTGCACTTGTATAATAAAACAAGTTTAGATCACCGTTGGTAATACATAGTGCCAACTGAATAGGAACTCTCATAAACACACCTAGCCTTAATCCAAGGAAACAAGAGAAGTACATACAAACTTCCATCTTATGTACATTTTAAAGCGGGAAAAATATTTAGGAGGGGGGGATTGAATAGCATAAAACTTCTCCCTCCCGTTGATGTACATTATAAAGTAACTCATTTACACAAGTTTTGTTCTTGGAAACAATGATGCAAACTTGTTACGTAAACATGAGAAATTAACCATGCAACCATTCAACCTTATAGAAGTAACAAGTTGAAAACAAAACACTGAAGTATACGGATACAAATTCATTTTCTTGATAGCTCATGCATGATGCTTAAGCAGGAATCACTATGTCAATACAAAGAAGATAACACTTGGGCCCATGAAAATGGTATTCTTAATATAGAACTTATATTTGAACTCCATACAATATTAACCACTGACAAAGCATAATTTAATCAAGTATACTCAAGTATTCATGAATTTAATCAAACCTCAGCTATGAGGATTCTCCGGAATGCGTTGGCAAGTGCTGGATCAATGCCAATCATATCAAACTCCATTTCGTCCTCCGTAAGATTAATAACTTCAACTTTAAAGTTGTCACAGAAGCTATCCAATAAGTTATTATCGACTCTCATTGATGCATAAGCACCATTATACTGAAAAGTATCAGTCTGTAAACACCAAAAGTTAAAACAGTAAGAAATAAGAACACTAAAAACTCATCAATGCATTTCCTCACTCTCACATTGAGAAAAATGAAACAGACTTATAGCTAATATCTACATATGCAGGTCTATGCCACTTAGGCAGATTGCTCACTTCGGTCTCGCCACTTCCACAATTTTTTCAAAGAAAGAATCTTGCTAAAAAAGAATTATTTTCTTCTTCGAAAAATTTACATCTATGCACAAACACGGGTCTAGCTTATGTTTTCTGGTAACCCAATTAGAGAAAAACTCCGAAACCAAAAAAGAAATTCACTTTCCCACATTTTCTTAGCAACCTAACATGACCATCAACAAAAACCAACATCCAAAAGAACCCAAATTTCTACTCAGAACGGTCAAAATTTATCAAAACTAAAAGCAAAACTCCGAAAACGAAAAAAAGAGGGCAGAAACAAAATCATGGGCACGTACAGATTTCTCATTTCAGAAAACAAAAATTGAAAAATGCAAAAAAAGGGATGAAAAACTTGTTACATGAATGGGAGCATCAGCCTTGCACTCGACACGTGTCCTCTGGAATTCGATGTTTGGGGGCAGCCGCCCCATTGGCACATCTGAGAGCTTCTCTATGAACTCCAGCGTGGAGTTCGCCTTCGCAGAGTCTGCTGCTTCGGACTCTGAACTCGACGTCGTATCTTCGGTACTGGACGACATCGTTTCTTCCTTCACCTTCACCGGCCACTTTCAATCTCTCTCTCTCTCTCTCTCTCTCTCTCTCTTCTCCCTCCACCCTCTCTCTTCGTTCTCTATGACTGTTAAATTTAGGGTTTTTGGGGTTTAGTGAGAGCAACAGTATGCAGAGTTTGGAGTTCAGGGTTTAGCAGAGAGAGGGGGACATGAGATGATGCAAATGGGCCTTTCATAATTGCCATGGGCCGGCCTTATTGTAAGGCCTCAAGAGCTTCTCTAGTGACGGTTGAAACGAACAAGGATCCTCTCCGGATTTTCTGGTAGGATTTTGATGATCAATTAATCGTGTCTGTTTATCATATATCGTGTAGTTAATTTTTTTAGGTACTGTTTATATTTAATTTTAAATACAAAATTTAAAATAATTTTTAACCGCATCTTATTTCGGTTGAAACGATTATTATTTCCGCCACGATTGGAATTATATCGAAACGAGTGCTGAAGAGGCTGAGTCTGGGCAGCAAGGACTAGTGGAGATAGCATAGGAAGCAATGGTGCCTGAGACTGCACAAAGAATGCATGAGAATGCTCAGTTGCAGATGAAGAGACTACTTGCTTTTGACGAGCCATAAAGAGTTCCTTGGTGAGTAAAAGACCATGCAAATGCAATTTATTGAGAGAGGTAGATGAGAGACGAAGCATGACTAAATCAACAAAAGGATTCAAATCCATAAGACTATCCATAAAGAGTGGCTGCAATTAGGTCACTAGCAGACACTGAAGCTCCAACAATGAAGGGAATAATTTCTTCAGAGAGAGAAGAATTCAACCATATCAAGAGATTTTGATATTTTTCGTACCACACCTCAAACGTGAATTGAGAGAGTGATCAAGTAGAAGAGGTGCATGACATGGGTCAGATCTATCGATGATTCCAAGAAGTTTGTAACGCCTGAAAATTGGAATGAAGAGAGCATGCCATGGAAGGTAATTAGCACGCTTAAGTTTGATCGGTACCATGCTTTGCTTCCAATGTTTTGGATCGTAAGAGAGGCATACGAATTGGAAGAAAAATTAGGATTTGAGAAAGAGGGATTATGGTTAGGAATCGGTAAATTGAATCAGTTGGAGAAGAAGATTCAGACGGAGAAGCTAATAAAATTTGAAAATTGAAAATAATGTTTAAATTTGAAAATTGAAACAAGCTCGACCTGATAAAATTTGAAAATTGGAAAATAATAAGTTGCTTGGCATGACAAGTTTGGAGATGCTTTATGCTTCCATAGTTTGCTATCCACTCTTTTGAGGGCCTACAGCTTAAAAGTTCTGAACGGAGGAAAACTTTACATGAAACAAAGACATAAAAGAGTCAGACGATGAGAGGCAGATATTATAGCTATGATACCGGGATATGCATGTTTTTCTTGACCTATAGAAGTGTAAAGCTTCACATGAAAAGACATAAGATTCAGTCAAGAAGAGCAATGTTGGTGGTGCCAGGGCACTTAGAACAGATGATGCACTCAACAATTTGCACAAAAATATCAAAGAGCAGCGGATCACACACTGTTATGGTAAAATGTTTTTTCCAGAACTGATTAAATTGCGACGTCAAACATGTTGTAACAATTAAAATATCTGTGTAAGGCATAATGCCTAGTACAAGCGATGTCCTTTCATCTCCTAGCGAAGAGAAAGGTACAAATTCCTCAAGGATTGAAAATCTTCATAGACTTCCGACAAGATCACAACTTCGCAGCTACAGTACGAGTCGTTTTGAAGTCCTAAATCCCACAGTGATGGGAGGACGAACCTTGCATGAGTTTAAAGTATGTTGGATTATTCTCAGGATTTGCAAGAAAAGCGGGAGAAGTAAACCTTGGCCTAGAAAGATTGTCTTCAAAGAATTGCTCTCAAAGCAAGAAAGTGATGAAATTGAGGTTTCACCATAAAACCAATTGGTAATATGAGAAGTAGCTCAAGACCATATAATTACATAGCAAATCTTGTCCCTCACCAATGTGGGACAACTCTCAACACGCCCCCGCACGTGTGGCGGATTTTCAAGCCTACACGTGGACAACAACTGGATGACGTGGAGCGTGTGTGGCCGTTGAGTTTCACATGTAGACAATCTTGCTCTGATACCATGATGAAATTGAGGTTCCACCATAAAACCAATTGGCAATATGAAAAATAATCCAAAATCATAGAAGCACATAACAAATCTTGCCCCTCACTAACGTGGGACAACTCTCAGCAGAAAGAACCAACCCAACTGTGTCAGCCAAATTAACGAAGGCCTCCTGAAACCCCAAAATCTTTAAAACATTTTAACAACTTGAGAAATATTGTGGATTACTTTGATTACGAGAATAAAGATGATTAATAATAATAAAACATTTCTTGAGAAGATGATACCTGGACCTGGAGAATTGGATCGAATAAACCATCAGCTTCAAATCCTTTTCCCAACTATGTCTATGTAAGGGATGTGGGATATTTTGGCATCTCTCTTTAGCACAGGACACCCATGGATCCAAAGTTGCCTAAGTGAAGTTACTCCTCTGGAATGGATATTTTCACTGAAGTAGGTAGACACTCCCTCTGGAATGGATGCCAGCTTTGGACATTTGAAAAGGCTTAGAGATTGAAGGGAAGTGAGGAATTGAATCCCTTGCTGCTCAGTTTCTTCAGATTCGGGAAGCCATGTATTCGGAGATCAGTGAGAGATTTGGGGAGGAGCATCTCTATGTAGACCATGTCGGGTGGAAACGACACCGTATCCGGATCATTGCCGTAGATCCACAACTTTCTAAGAGAGGTGAGTTTGTGCAATCCCCACTCCGACTCCCAGAATGACTTACAGCTCTTGACCTTCCAAATTGTAAGTGATGTGAGTTTGGGGGGAAAGGAGCAACTCAAACCGTCACAGTAGTCAATCATCAATTCCTCAAGAGAGTTGAGATTGTGCATGTTTTTGGGCAACGCCTTCAATTTGTCACAATCGGTGATCTCGACCTCTCTCAAGTTGGAGGCTCTTCTCCCCCCACTCAGTCTTGGGATGGAAACAAAACTTCCACAGTGATATATATCCAACGTTTGAAGATTGATGAGATGGCATAAGCCATCTGGTAAGGATTTCAGATTTTGGCACTTCTAGATCCTAATATATTCAAGACAGTTATTAGTATTGTCGCGGAAGAACTTGTCCTATGCTATAACTCCAGCTGTGGACCCTTAGGTTGAGCCCTAGATTGTCCATGTACCCTTTTTGGAGAGATTAAGTCACTCGTAGTCCTCAGATGTTTTGATTTGAGATTTTTAGTGAGCAAACATCCACCGAAGAAAAAAAAAGATTTGGTATCTGGTTTATTTGAACAATTTGGATGTGTTGGAGAGAATTTGGTTTATATACACCAGGGATTTGATTTGGTATTTTGTTTTTGTGATTGTATCTGTAGTATGGTACTAGATTACCTATGTACCATTGGCGAGATCAAACCGGCGTAGTTAATGGATGAATTGGTTCGGGATTTTCAATGAGTGAATGACCCACTGAAAAAGAAAGATTTGGTATTTGGTTTTTTTGAATGCTCTGGATTTATTTGAGTGAACTTGGCTGAACTAGGGATTCGATTTTGACTTTGTAGGGAAATTGCATCTAAATTGAGTCTCTAGATTGCCTACGCACTCTTAGCGCGGGATCAAACTGACGTAGTTCGAAAATGAATTTGGAATTTAATTTGTGTGGCTTCGTACCATTTGAGAATTTTGAACTTTGGAATTTGATGGGTATTTTGTATCAGCTATTTGCTAACTGAGAATTTTGAAATTTGGAATTTGATAGCTAATGTGTGTCAGCTATTTGCTAACTGACACATGCATTGTAACGCACCATTTTATGTGACTTTGTATGAGTTTCCCACCTGTTATCAGCTAATTGGCATTTAGCTAACCTTAATTTTAAGTTTTGACGACAAGGCCAACTAATCTGGAGGACCGTACACCTTTTTCTGGAGTTTTATTCTTTAAAGGATGGAGCAGCAGCAGCGTGCCAAATTCTTGGAGACATGTTCTATTTTTTATTCAACTTTCGCCAACAAGCTTCTGGGTAATTTCTCTAGGTGAAGGAAGAGAACGTGGGATCATCTCGAATGTCTCCTTCTAGCTGCTTTCTTTTTATTGTTGTTGGCTGGCGATGATAACAGTAAAACTTCATCAAGGTATTGCTTAACTTCGGATTGTTGTTGGCTGGCGATGATAACAGTAAAACTTCATCAAGGTATTGCTTAACCTCGGGCGCTATGTTGAGAACAAATCCCATATCAATTGGAGGAGAGGCATTGCCTGAGCTTATAAGTCAGTTGGTTTACTCCCATACTGCTAATTGCTTTTATAGTAGAATCTCACTCTTTTTTTTCATGGTATACAATGAGACCGGATAACTTCAATCCACCTCACCAAATTGCCAATTTTCCCAGTCCTCAGCCTCCCAGGCCAAGGAATCATATTCAAATTCAACAAAACTCTCCTGCTCACTCAACTCGACACGAGATCCCACGGGCTCCTAATCAACAGTTCAGCAACAGTCTCACATTTGCCTCTGGAAAGTCGGCATCTGATCTTGGAGGAGGAGGACAACTATATGATCCATTCTCGCCCAATTCCGCAAGTCATTAGCAGGGAGGTAATCAGGGAAAGATATGGAAGCAAGAGAATGATCTATTTTTTACTATTATTATTTCTTATACAAGTAACAATGCGGAAGGGGTATTCGACAATAAAACCTGAGGTGCAAGAGTAAAAACACTCTTTTACCCACTTGAGCAATAAGCCCCTTTCCTCTTGTTAATTGCCTAATTCTCGACACATTAAATTAAATGCACTACTCGCTCACAAGTCACAAAATGCTAAAATAAAATAAACTGGGATAGGAAAACGGTGATCCCATAAACATCCATCATAGGGAAGAATTACAAAAGTTTAGGTTTAAGTGGCCTCGTTAAAATCTTGATCGGAGAATACCCAGTGGGAAAAACTCCAACTTAGAAAAGAGTACCACAGTTATATTACAAATCCAGAGAGCTCATACACTAGAGTTGCGAGCAGCGCGGGAGAAGAAACCTTGGCCTAGAAACAGGCATGGTTGTCTTCAAAGAATTGCTCTCAATGCAAACACAAAACCAGCCCTACTGTAGTTTGTCAGCCAAATCCCAAATGAATGCCTCCCAAACAGTCACTCCTGAAACCCCAAAATCTTGAGGACACAAATAAAAAAAAACTTTAAACATTTTACCAACTTGAGGAATATTGTGGATTACTTTAATTATACTATTGAGAAGATGATACCTGGGCCAAGAGACTGGGATCGAATTGACCATCAGCTTCACATCATCTTAAAATCTCTCTACGCTATGTAAGGGATGTGGGATATTTTGTGCCAGTAGCGTCCTTTTCCTCGTTCGCATCTCTCTTCTAGCACAACACACCCATAGATGAGAAGTTGTGTAAGTGAAGGAGGAAGACCCTCTTCTGGAATGGATGCTAGCTGTGGACAATTGGAGAGATGCAGAGATTGAAGAGACGTTAGGGATTGAAAGCCCTTGCTAAGTTTCATCAGATTCGGGAAACCACAAATTAATAGTTCAGTGAGAGATTTGGGGAGAAGCGTCTCCGTGTGGACCACGTCGGGTGGAAACGATACCATATCCGGGTCATTGCCGTAGATCCACAATTTTCTAAGAGAGGTGAGTCTGTACAATCCCCACTCCAACCCCCACAATGACTTACAGCTCTTGACCTTCGAAATTGTAAGTGATGTGAGGTTGGCGGGAAAGAAGCAACTCAAACCTTCACGGTAGTCGATGGTCAATTCCTCAAGAGAGTTGAGACTGTGCATGGCTTCGGGTAACACCTCCAATTTGTCGCAATCGGTTATCTTGATCTCTCTCAGGTTGGAGGCTCTTCTCCCCCCACTCAGTCTGGGGATAGAAACAAGACTTCCACAGTAATAAATATCCAACGTCTGAAGATTGATGAGGTGGCATAAGCCATTGGGTAAGTATTTCAGATTTTGGCACTTCCAGATCCTTATATATTCAAGACAGTGATTAGTGTTGTAGCGGGATAACCCGTCCTCTTCGATTAACTCCAGCTGTAAACAATCGTATATCTCAAGGTGTTTAAGCGTCCTAAGAAGCTGGCCGCTCAATGATAACGACGTCAGAGATTGACATTCCTGGATTTTCAAGTACTCAAGACAAATGTGAGAAGAAGACAACGGAGAAGAACCAACAACCTCCTCATCTACTAGTGATTTCAAACTTTTACAGTCTCGTATCTGTATTCTTCTGAGATTTTGGGGAATCTGGAATTTTGCCAAATATATCAATGAATGGCACTCTGTAATCTTGATGTCTTTAAGAGAATGTGGCAGACTAACATCCGGAAGAGAAACTAGACGTGGACATTTGTGTATGCAAAGCTCTTGAAGAGACGACAACTGATTTAACCCTTTTGGTAGCTTCAAAAGATTGTCGCACTTCTTTAACTCCAGACATTCAAGCTTGCACTCCAGTATTTGCAATTGCAGTAACTCCTCTGCTTCGTTTCCCAATTCTTCAACTAGAAGAGAGTTGTCTTCAATTTCCAAATGGCCAAGAGAAGTCAACTGCTGCAATAATCTACCCTCATTCTTCAATGAAAACATCAGCTCCTCACATCCATTAATCTTCAAATCTCTAACCTTGGTTAATCCCTTTTGGAACAATTCCCCTGTTTGCAGAGACATCAGCTCCGAAATGTTTGAAAGGCACAAGGACTCTAACAACTCAAACTCAACCTTAGCAGCTGTATGCACCAACACTTTACAACAGTCAATGTTTAACTGACGAAGTTGTTTGTAGTTGGCAATTGAAACCACTAATTGTTCACATTTAACAATTCCAAGCTTTACTAAAGAATTGAGGTTCTCCGGCAACTTACCCTCCAGTTTTGAACATTTTTTTACAAAGAGCGTTTTCAGGCAAGGGAAAACACCACTTCCATGATCTAGTTGGAAAGGAAGCCATTCCTTCCAATGCTGCATATCCATAAGCTCAAGAGTCTCTAATAGCGGAAAAGGCGAGATGCACTCTCCATAAAACTCAACACCAACACTTTCCACTGCATTCATTCCTCTAATATAAAGTTCTTTGAGATGAGGCAATTGTCCGAGAGGCGGCAATGATAAACAATTGTTACACTCCTCTAACCGCACAAGCACCATATTAGAGAACAAAGAAACTGCAACCCACGATGAAAATTCCTTTCCGGCATAACTCTTGATGGTGAGCTCCTTGAGCTTTGTATGAGGCTGTAACATGTCAAGCACAACAGATTCCATTTCTCTTGTGTCGCTTGAATGAGACCATTCTAGGACCAACGAATCAAGCCTCTCCTTGCATTTTAAGTTGGCCCTCCGAGCATCCTCGACATCAATCACATTCTCCAATCTTGAGATGCACAATGTCCCACGGAGATGCGATAGGAACTCTATCTCCCTTATCCTTGATCCATCACTCCCACCACTGACCACAAAATTAGACAATGATTGGAGATTCACCAATCTACCCAGTTGTGGAGGCATTCCTCCCAACGAATATGCATCCGAGTTGTTTAGATGGCGCAAATTAATTAGATTACTCATGTTCGCAGGCAATGACTTCAATTTAGAACAACCTTCCAATATTAATGTTTGCAAGCTGTAAAGAGTGCTTGTTGAGTCAGGCAAACTGGTTATATCTGTGTAGGAAAGGTCAAGATACTGTAACAACCTCAAATCACCGATTGAGTTTGGCAGCTCAGTTATTTTGTAGCCATTCAAAGAGAGCACTCGTAAGTATTGCAACTGTGGTAGTAACCCAAAAATAACCTTATGAGACAAATATTTACTCCACCACCTGGAATCTGAAAGCGAAAGTGGCAGGAATGTTCGCAGATGTTCAACTTTACGTAAGTCCTCAAATTTCATGACTCCATCAAATTGACCAGCAATGAAAGACGAATGGCGAGCCCTTCGAAAGCAGGTACGTTGCAAGTTATCACCTTGCTTATCTTCCAACCTAGAACATATTTCTCCTGCTGCCCATTGTGCTAAATCATTAACGAGGTCATGCATTACAAATCGTGAATTGTTTTTGCTTGATTCTTGAAACAACGACCTTGATAATAGCTCTCGAAAGTAGTCACGACCCAAATCCTCCATTTGTTTATTGTCTTCAGGTTTTTGTTGAATCAAACCCTCTGCCATCCACAAAAGGACGAGTTGCTTCTCCCTAAATTCATAGTCGTTTGGAAGTATTGAGCAATAGGCAAAACACCTCTTCAAATTTGATGGAAGATAGTGATAGCTCAATTTTAGTACGGGGAGAATGCCACTCTTATCTGCTATATTCCACAATTTGTTGTTCAATATTTCTTCCCATTCATCTTTTTCTTTGCAACGTAAAAGGCCACCGAGAGTCCTTGCAGCTAATGGTAATCCACGACATTTTTCGACAATTTTTCTTCGAATTAACTCATAATTTACTAGTTTTCCATCGTTAAGTTCCCCGAATGCATGTCGCTCAAATATTTCCAAACAATCATCATCTCTCATGCACTCCAAATTATGGACTCCAGCGGCTCCCATAAACTTTGCAACATTCACATCACGGGTTGTCACAAGTATCTTACTTCCTCCAGCTCCGATGCCAAAAGGGGATTGAAGTCTTGTCCAGAGATCGTATAGATCATAGTCACCTTTGTTCCAAATATCATCTAAAACGATTAAAAACTTTTTTCCTCTTAACTGCTCACTCAAATCATGCTGCATTTTACTGAACTCCTCGACTTCAACGGGTCGGGATGTGATTGATTCAAGAATTGCCCTTGTCACTCGCACAACATCGAAGTCATCAGACACAGATACCCACACCTTTGGCTCGAACTCCTTCATGGCATCATCTTTGTGGTTGAATACAAGTTGAGCAAGTGTCGTCTTCCCGACTCCGGGCATGCCAACTATAGCTACTACACCAAAATTGACAGTACCTGCATGCTCATATTTTCTTGACAACAATTCGATAATCTCCCTTTTGTCATCATCTCTTCCAACAACAAGCTTTTCATTTAACACGCCTGAACTTTGTAAACTTCGTGATTCCTTAGCAGACGTCCCAGTATCTTTCAAGCCAAACTGTTCTTTCCGTTCAGATATGTCTTGCAACCGCTCTGTAATCTTCTTCATTTCGAAGTTCATATCAAACCTCAATTTAACTTTATAAAATGATCTCCATATCTTGTTGCTTATGTTGGCTTGTTCACGTCCCTCTATCATGCGCTTCAATATTTGTGTGGCAAATTTGTCCAACATGTCTTCGATATCATAAGCCAAATCTCTGAGATCATCGAGCCACAGTTTTACAACACCCTCAGTCAGTTGCCTTTCCTCAGCATCACTCAGCACCGCCCCGATTGTAGATAACGTGGTCCTCCACTTCTCCAGCTTCTTTCCGAGACCCCGGAAGTTTACAAAGTAGTTGAGAATCTCGCAAGGGGTCAACCTGTCGAGCAGCATCTGTAGAAACGCCGAAAGAAAAACCTCTCCCAGTGCCATATCAAGCGTGAACAGACCTCCAAGCAATCAAAGAAACAGCGAACCGTTCTTGAGCAATATTGAGGTGCAGAACTCAAGAAAGGAAGAGTAACAGTCAAAGCCTAGTTCCTTGCAAATGTGGAAGCTTGATCTCTTGAGACTCAGAAATATTCACAACTGCACAAATTAAAATTATAAGAACTGATTATTAATGCCTGCGCAATCATAAACAAATTTATAGTAGAAGTGAAATAATCAATCAATGGACTCCTAGTAAGCATATCTAGAGGTACCAATTTAAGACTTGGGATGGCAACATGGTGGATTCAGATCAAGGTTGCCTACATCATAAGTTTGATAACCGTACCGCCATTATGTATACAGTCACTATTACGTTTTATGGAAATATTATTTTCCTTATTATATACAAAATAATCCAACAACTTGATACTGTACGTCTAGAGTGTTGGAAGTATGCCCACAAAGCCACTCATTTGATGTAATAGCTTTTTGGAATACTTGTTGTGTTAAACTTTTATATGTTTAATAGAGGGCAAGGCTTATTGTTAATCACTATTTATAGTATCTTGTGTTTAAGCAATAAGGGAATCCAAGGAATGTATTTGATCTAAGAGACAAGTGATTTAAGTTAGTTAAATTAACGAGACCTTTCTCTTATGTTCATTCCTAAAACGTTCCTAGCCATAGGATTGCCAATTGGGCATTGACAATCCGCTAAGGTTAGTATGTGTTATGTCGACTCAAGCGTGAGTATGAACTAGTCTCAAGTCATTTGGTGTTGGACGCTAAGGCAAACACATAGGTGCTCGAAAGAGTAATCGAGTACACTGAATAACGATCAAACGAGAGTTCTAACATACATGTCATGTGAGAACTCAATAGTTGCAATATGCAAAGTAGTCCTTTGACCTGAGGCATCATTGATGTCTAATGGTTAGGTCCTTGATCTTTGATTATGTCAACGGCATTCCATTGGAGTGTCCACGGCATTGTTGGGGTCAAGCTATCTAGTCATGTAGGCATATGAATGCACAACAAGGGATCTCTAACCTTCCATGATGGAAGGAGAATACTCTAAGATATGATTCGAGAGTCTTTGGCCAAAGTATATGAATATGACTAAGGAAGGTTGTTCCAAATCTTATTCAATTGAATCATATAGAGAAATATCACATTGGATAGTAGACATGAAACACACTATCACTTAAACAATGTGATTAAGAGTATTGTATTAGAGAAGGACCGTATTGCATTGTAGTTGTAACTGGATAGGTTCTCCAACCACTTCTACTTAGCTTGGGTAACCATGACATGCTGCTAGGCGTCACCCATGGTTTGTGGAAGCCCTAAAGATTAGCAAACACTAATTTTAAGGGAGAATTGAAATGTGATTTCAATTCACAATCGATCGTTAAGAGTAACATCGCCCACTACCTCGCTAATTGGAACCTAATGGATCGTACACCGAGTAAGGATATAAGTGAAGAAATTATATGAAATGGATAAGCAATTAAATGGTTTAATTGAAGAATGGTCAAGATTAATTAAATAGTTAATTAAATATACGAAACGTTCGTATTGGGCGTTTAAGTTAGTTTTGGGCTTCGGGGCACAAAAACGTTTTGGTCCACAAGGCCCATTATGTTTAAGTTGTATGACAACTAAAACAAAATGGGCAATTAAGCCCAATAACAACATATTTTCGGCCATAAGGGTGGAGGGTAGTGAACTTGGCTTAATTGCAAGTTTGCCACTCTATTGTGAGGTGGTATAAAGACAACTTTATAGCCATTTCATCCTTAGGGTTTTTTCTAATAGAATTTGGGTGAAACCTATTCTCTCAATTTCTACAAAGAGGCCGGCCACCTTAGGGAAAGAACATCTAGCAATCTTTCTTCCCTAAGTCATCCATTTCATCTTCACACAACATCTTTGGTGTGGAGACTTAGAGACACCAAACTTTTGGTGTTTTGGAGAACAAATCCTCAAATCCTCAAAGAAGAAAAAGGAGCACTAAAAGGGAGGAAATCACAAGGAAGATCCAAGGAGCAAGGAGGTGACTTGAAGGCCCTCCACTTGGGTGAATCCCTTGTGCAATCAAGGATGAGCTTCAAGGGTAAAGAATCTCTAAATTCTTATTCTCTTTAATATTGTTAAAGAGTCTTATGGTTCACCATATACTAGGCTTTGAAAGTCATGGGTTTTATGAATTGTTTTTGAATGCATGCCTACTTTAAAGTGTTATTAGTATGCCTATGTATTCAAATGTTCATGCATGTTCTTAGCTAGGACAAAATTTTTCCTTCAAGTGGTATCAGAGCCTAGGCCTAGTTTATGGTGGATCCTTTTGGGTTTTGTAATTTTTCATAATATGTGATTTAAATGTTGTAAATGTTACAAGCTTTGTTCTTGCTTTGAATATAAATTTTGTTTGAAAATTTAGCATCTCAAATGTTGTAGATGTAGTTCATTAAAGCATGAATAATGGAACTAAAAGTTGGTGCCAAGTGTTTTGGGATTTTCGGCCAAATCCAAAGGGTGATTTTTTGGGTTCATGTTAGGCTTGTTAAAATGGTTTTAAAGTGCTTTTTTGGAACCCCTAAGTACCCTAGGATAATAACCCTCATTTGAGTTGTGAAAATTTGAGTTTTTGGTGAAAGAAAACATCCATGGAGCTATTATGAGTTTTCATGTATGTTCTTCATATTTCTTGAAGTTCTTATCAAGAACAAAAAGTTTTGAAGTTTTGATTCAAAAGTTTTATGTTTTACATAAAGTTTTGATTATTAGTTGATGGGTGATGATTATTGGTGAGAAATGATTAAATGGCTTTAATTATGTCAAAGATATATTTTTGAATATTAGTTGATGGATGATGATTGTTGGTAAGAAATGATTAAATGGTTTTAATTATATCAAAGATATATTTTCTTTTCAAACCATCCCCACCATCTTTAATCTCACCCACCAAAATCCACTTACAAAATTCTTTTTATCAAAAATCTCTATAACAACTATCCTTGGCCGGCCACCCCTCTAGTGGGGTGCTTTTGTGCAATTAAATAAAGTTTTGATACTTTTGTGTATTTGTATTTTGGCCCAAAAGTTTGTGTTTTTGCAAAATGGCCCAAATAAAATGAGAACAAAAATTGTTTTGTCTCTTTAATGAGAATTGGATTTTCATTATATTTAGTTCCATTTAAATCAATTCTATGGATCCAAAAACCAATTGTTTAAAGTTGCTTTCTTAGTTAATTTAGTTAATTAAGAAAAGGGTGATTATGAACCAAAGGCCTCGATAATTGAGCTATGTGATTGGCCGATTTACATTATGAATGATTGGGTTTTAAGTAATGTAGATTTGAATGTAATTTGATTAATTCAAGTTGTTGTAAAGGGCATAAGCCCATTATTTGTTTTGTAAAAGGGCATAAGCCCTTCTTATTATTTCATGTATTCCTCTTTGTTTATATGTATGCAAATTGGAATAGTTGGGTCCAACGCCCAATAGGAAATAACGGTTTAATTGGATTAAACGCGTAACTAAAATCAACAACTATCTACCTTAAACCCAAGGTCCAACACAAGGCTCGTGTTGGATCAAATCAAACGGTTCATAATCATCCTAAAACCTAAAACGACTATATAGTCCATATGAGGATGCAATGCGTTCGTTAGTAGTTCCATATAGTCTCGCTTGTTTCAACGAAACAGTGGGAGTATTATATGCTACTAATTCATATTAACTTGGACCAATAGTTGTGATAGGCCCATGTTCTTTTAATATGATTAAAATGTTTTTGATGTAGCCCAACACTACTCCCTCAAATAAAATGGATATTAAGTTGATAAGCGAGAGATGCTTTGAACATCTCTTCGTAGGCCTTCCACCGTGGTGGGCTCCAATCGTTTGTGACTTGTACACCGGCTTCACCCTATCATGGGGGAGTACAAAGTGCATGCTTACACTCAGGAGGAGTCCATAAACATATGATGAGGTAAGTGTAGGCAACGAGGATAGCCAACATCGTATCATCGTGAGGTTATTCTTGAACCCCTACACGAACTAAGCATGGTGGGAATAACTTAACTAAGTGCAATGGTGCCAACATCGTATCATCGTGAGGCAACATTCTCTAGAGGCCAAATAAGATGGGTAATTACAAACGTTGTAAATGAGTAAAGCGTTATTCTCTCATCATTATTTTTGCTAACCAACATCGTATCATCGTGAGGTGGGCTTGGTAATGGTGAGTCTCCCATGCCCCGCTAAGAGTTCAATATAACTCTCGAATTCCATTGAGGGATATGGAGTTTGCCAAAAATAGTGGGTGGTACTATTTGATTCAAGACCCAATCAAGTAGTTAATCAACAATCTAATACGATTTCTGTTATGTTATGTAGTTAACGACATGCCTAAAATACTACCCACCATTATACTTGACAAAATGGCCTAAGACTTTTTCCTTGCATATCTCTCGGATGATTTCACTAAGTTTATTGTAAACTATAAAGTGAATAGATTCGATCATACTTTTAACGAGATGATTGACATGTGCTGTAAATTTGAAAAATGTTTCAAAAAGGACAGTGGGAGTGAGAATGCAAAAACAAGGAAGAGGTTACATAAGAAGAAGGCAAAGAAATCCAAAGGAACATGCTTTCATTGTGGAAAGGATGAACGTTGGAAGAAGAAATACAGGGTGCGCATTGCGAGCCTTATGACACGAACTTTTGAAGAGACTATTTCGGTCATAGAAAGTGCTTTTACAGTGAGCTCCAATTCCTGGATATTTGATTCAGGCGCTAGTCAACATATCTGTAATACGATGCAGGGACTAGTAGGGAGCAAGACACTACGCAATGGGGAGATGGTTGTGCGAGTTGGGAACGGCGCTAAAATCTCTGCAAAAGCAATAGGCACCTACATGCTTAACCTACCCTCTGGGGAAGTCCTGGAACTTAAAATTTTTTTATATTTTCCTTCATGTATAAAGAATTTGATTTCTATCTCTAAGCTTTTACGAGATGGGCACTCAGTATTGTTTGACAAAATGAGTTGCACTTTATACTTGAACGGTCGTATTATCTCTCATGGTAATATGATAGAGGGACTTTTTCACCTAGAGACGAATAGTGGGATGCACTGTATTGAAAGCGGGAATACCTCAAAACCCAAAAGGGCTAGAGAAGAAGTTAACCAAGAAAGGATGTGGCATCTTAAACTTGGACATGTGAACCTTGAAAAGATTCGCAAGATTTCGAAAGACGGATATGTCCGCCCATTAGGTAATGACCAGATGGGTACTTGTGAATGCTGTTTGAAAGGGAAGATGACCAAATCTCCATTCACTGGGAAAGGAGAGCGTGCCACTGAAATTCTAGGGTTAATCCACACTGACGTATGTGGACCTATGTCTACTACGTCGAGAGGAGGTTTCTCCTACTATATCACATTCACCGACGATCACTCTCGGTTTGGCTATGTGTATCTTATGAAGTACAAGTCAGAATCCTTTGAAAGGTTCAAAGAATTCAAGAATGAAGTTGAGAAGCAAACTGGGAAACAGATAAAAATCCTAAGATCAGATCGAGGGGGTGAATATCTGAGTAATGAATTCCTAGATTATCTCAAAGAGTGTGGAATAAAATCACAGTGGACTCCACCGGGAACTCCACAACTTAATGGAGTTTCTGAAAGGAGAAATCGAACCTTGATGAACATGGTTCGTTCTATGATGAGTTCCGCTGATCTGCCAGTAACATTCTGGGGATATGCTCTATATACAGCAGCTTACTTGCTTAATAGAGTACCTTCCAAATCAGTTTCACAAACGCCCTATGAGATATGGCATAGTAGAAAGCCAAGTCTTAATCACATTAAGATTTGGGGTTGTGAAGCATATGTCAAGAAGCTTGAAGCTACTAAGCTTGAAGCGAGATCAGAAAGGTGCTATTTTGTGGGATATCCTAAAGAAACTATGGGATATGAGTTCTACCATCCTGACGACCAGAAAGTCTTTGTCGCCAGAACTGCTAAGTTTCTAGAGGACGAATTTGTTCTCAAAGAAACTATAAGTAAAACGATGGAAATTAATGAGATTAATGATGAACCACAAACAAGCACACGACATGTTGACAACCCTGTTCCTGAACCCCTAGCTCCACGTAGATCTGAACGGGTCAATAAGCCACCTAGAAGGTATGGCTTAGACAATGACTTTGCGGAATTGCACCTTCTAGGTGACAATGACACAAAGGAAGACCCTAGAGACTACACTGAAGCAATGTCCGACATTGATTCAAAGAGATGGCAAGAGGCCATGAAATCCGAGATGGATTCCATGTATCAAAATCAAGTCTGGACTCTTGTAGACCCTCCAGAAGGTATAGTACCTGTTGGAAACAAATGGATCTTCAAGAGGAAAATAGGCGTTGATGGGAACGTGGAGACTTATAAGGCTAGACTAGTAGCCAAGGGTTACAGGCAAAGAGAAGGGATTGACTATGAAGAAACCTTTTCTCCTGTAGCCATGATTAAGTCCATTCGGATTTTGCTTGCTATAGCTGCGTACCATGATTATGAAATCTGGCAAATGGACGTGAAGACAGCCTTTCTGAACGGCTACCTAGAGGAAGAGCTTTATATGGCTCAACCCGAAGGTTTCGTGTCCAAGTCTGAAAAGACTAAGGTATGCAAGCTTCAAAGGTCCATTTATGGACTTAAGCAAGCCTCCAGGAGCTGGAACATTCGTTTTGATACTGAAATCAAATCGTTTGGTTTTACTCAAAACGAAGACGACAATTGTGTTTATCAAAAAGTCGTTGGGGAAGCAGTTGTATTCCTAGTGTTATATGTAGATGACATATTACTATTCGGGAATGACACTGCAGTACTTTCTTCTGTAAAAGTGTGGTTGTCCAAAACCTTCCACATGAAAGATTTAGGAGATGCGTCTTATGTACTTGGGATAAAGCTCTATCGTGATAGATCCAGAAAATTAATTGGATTATCCCAATCTATGTACATTGATAAGGTGCTAAGTAGGTTCCAGATGGAACAATCTAAGAAAGGTATTCTTCCTGTAGGACATGGAATTCATCTTTCTAAGTCCATGGGACCTAAGACTCCTGAAGAGATACGGCATATGAATATGATTCCTTATGCTTCCGCCATAGGAAGTCTTATGTATGCCATGATATGCACAAGGCCTGATATCGCATATGCTGTGAGCATTACTAGTCGATATCAATCTAACCCAGGATCAGAACACTGGGCAGCTGTCAAGACGGTCCTTAAGTACTTAAGAAGAACTAAGGACATGTTCCTCGTTTATGGAGGAGCGACAGAGTTGAGAGTGGAAGGCTATACAGACGCAGATTTCCAATCTGACGTCGATGATAGAAGTTCCAACTCCGGATATGTATTCACTCTAAATGGTGGGGCTGTCAGCTGGAAAAGCAAGAAACAAAGTGTAATTGCTGATTCCACGACAGAGGCTGAATATGTCGCTGCAGCTGAAGCCGGCAAAGAAGCGTTCTGGATGAAGAAGTTCATCACTGAACTTGGAGTGGTTCCAACCATTACATCACCAGTAATTTTGTACTGTGATAATAGTGGGGCGATAGCTCAAGCCAAGGAACCCAGGGCACATCAAAAGAACAAGCATTTTGATAGGCGCTTTAATATCATTAGAAGATATGCTGCCGAGGGGAAAGTCAACATCCTCAAAGTTGCTTCAGCCGATAACGTAGCAGATCCACTAACGAAGCCAATGTCTCAAATCCAACTTGACCGTCATATGGAAAAGATGGGTATTAGATACATGGGAAGATGGCTTTGAGTGCAAGTGGGAGATTGTTGGAAGTATGCCCACAAAGCCACTCATTTGATGTAATAGCTTTTTGGAATACTTGTTGTGTTAAACTTTTATATGTTTAATAGAGGGCAAAGCTTATTGTTAATCACTATTTATAGTATCTTGTGTTTAAGCAATAAGGGAATCCAAGGAATGTATTTGATCTAAGAGACAAGTGATTTAAGTTAGTTAAATTAACGAGACCTTTCTCTTATGTTCATTCCTAAAACGTTCCTAGCCATAGGATTGCCAATTGGGCATTGACAATCCGCTAAGGTTAGTATGTGTTATGTCGACTCAAGCGTGAGTATGAACTAGTCTCAAGTCATTTGGTGTTGGACACTAAGGCAAACACATAGGTGCTCGAAAGAGTAATCGAGTACACTGAACAACGATCAAACGAGAGTTCTAACATACATGTCATGTGAGAACTCAATAGTTGCAATATGCAAAGTAGTCCTTTGACCTGAGGCATCATTGATGTCTAATGGTTAGGTCCTTGATCTTTGATTATGTCAACGACATTCCATTGGAGTGTCCACGGCATTGTTGGGGTCAAGCTATCTAGTCATGTAGGCATATGAATGCACAACAAGGGATCTCTAACCTTCCATGATGGAAGGAGAATACTCTAAGATATGATTCGAGAGTCTTTGGCCAAAGCATATGAATATGACTAAGGAAGGTTATTCCAAATCTTATTCAATTGAATCATATAGAGAAATATCACATTGGATAGTAGACATGAAACACACTATCACTTAAACAATGTGATTAAGAGTATTGTATTAGAGAAGGACCGTATTGCATTGTAGTTGTAACTGGATAGGTTCTCCAACCACTTCTACTTAGCTTGGGTAACCATGACATGCTGCTAGGCGTCACCCATGGTTTGTGGAAGCCCTAAAGATTAGCAAACACTAATTTTAAGGGAGAATTGAAATGTGATTTCAATTCACAATCGATCGTTAAGAGTAACATCGCCCACTACCTCGCTAATTGGAACCTAATGGATCGTACACCGAGTAAGGATATAAGTGAAGAAATTATATGAAATGGATAAGCAATTAAATGGTTTAATTGAAGAATGGTCAAGATTAATTAAATAGTTAATTAAATATACGAAACGTTCGTATTGGGCGTTTAAGTTAGTTTTGGGCTTCGGGGCACAAAAACGTTTTGGTCCACAAGGCCCATTATGTTTAAGTTGTATGACAACTAAAACAAAATGGGCAATTAAGCCCAATAACAACATATTTTCGGCCATAAGGGTGGAGGGTAGTGAACTTGGCTTAATTGCAAGTTTGCCACTCTATTGTGAGGTGGTATAAAGACAACTTTATAGCCATTTCATCCTTAGGGTTTTTTCTAATAGAATTTGGGTGAAACCTATTCTCTCAATTTCTACAAAGAGGCCGGCCACCTTAGGGAAAGAACATCTAGCAATCTTTCTTCCCTAAGTCATCCATTTCATCTTCACACAACATCTTTGGTGTGGAGACTTAGAGACACCAAACTTTTGGTGTTTTGGAGAACAAATCTTCAAATCCTCAAAGAAG
The DNA here is from genome assembly GCF_963583255.1 of Pyrus communis. Taxonomy (NCBI): domain Eukaryota; kingdom Viridiplantae; phylum Streptophyta; class Magnoliopsida; order Rosales; family Rosaceae; genus Pyrus; species Pyrus communis. Next base: position 25,489,118 of record NC_084810.1, on the reverse strand, counting down.
AAAAAGGAGCACTAAAAGGGAGGAAATCACAAGGAAGATCCAAGGAGCAAGGAGGTGACTTGAAGGCCCTCCACTTGGGTGAATCCCTTGTGCAATCAAGGATGAGCTTCAAGGGTAAAGAATCTCTAAATTCTTATTCTCTTTAATATTGTTAAAGAGTCTTATGGTTCACCATATACTAGGCTTTGAAAGTCATGGGTTTTATGAATTGTTTTTGAATGCATGCCTACTTTAAAGTGTTATTAGTATGCCTATGTATTCAAATGTTCATGCATGTTCTTAGCTAGGACAAAATTTTTCCTTCATAGAGCACAATAAAACACACCATATAATGGCGTTCTACAACAATGTCGGAAAACAACCATGCCTTTGCATCCCATTATGGGTTCAATGCCCACCGATCTCCTTCCCCTAACAACTAACAATTTTACCGACAACACTATTGTTTGTCAAAAAAACATCATATGATATTACTCAATAACAAAATACAAAAAAACACGCCAAATAAATTTGAAAGACAAGGACAAAGAAAAACTCAATATTGCAAAATTCATATAATAGTATATATTATTTTTATAAATTTTAACATGTTGAACGGATAAATGGGTCAGTTTTGGGATTACCCGTAACTGTAGGGATTCTTGCAATCCTACGTTTCAAGACTCGAAACTTGCACGAATATTGGATATGATCTGTAGCAAGGAAGTCTGTCAGGTCATGACGGCACTTGTTTGCATGGATCAGTTTGCACTTACGATCAACAATTCCAGAGTGAATGATGGAATAAGTAAGGCAGGCTGAAAATTGCACAAATTGTATAGCTGGTTATTGATGAAATAATTAAGTATACAAACTTGAAGGAAAATGAAATAATTAATCTATAGCTGGTTATTGATGAAATAATTAAGTATACAAACTTGAAGAAAAATGAAATAATTAATCTATAAATAATGGATTTGGCATATATAGTTGCAAGAGGAACTTACTGCGTTCAAGTTTTCAGATGATGATGAAGATGAAAGGACATGGAAAATCAACAGATCTAGACTACTTTAGAGCTCTTCAATTTTCGATAACTAGGCGTTGACTTGAAATGAAAGACAGTAACAAATCTTCCTCTTTCTGCCTAAAACAGTCTTAGATTCCTCTTTTTTCTTTATCTTTAATTTTCGTGGGGTCATATTGTTTTATCGTTTTTAATTGCTTTCTTATCTCCCAAGTTATGCACGGTTATATTTTTTTTTTCCTTCCTTTGTATGAGAGATTTCGGGGGATGTGTACCAAACATGAAACTTCGGATGAAAGGGTGACTATTTGTAAACAACTAAGCTATATTCTATTGGAACACTGATTATATTAATTTTGTGGGATAATGTTAGAGAAACTAAAATTTTAAATTATATTTACAAACCAAATGATGTATCACTAATAAAAAAAATAAGCACGTTAATCAACATTTAAGTAATAATCCAATCATCAACATTCACATCATTTGATTTACAAAATTTGATTTCCCTAACATTATCCTATTTTGTGAAGGTGTTTGGTTCAATTTTCCTACTAGTTGTTGTTATAATGGTTTGGGATGCGGTTTTTTTTTTTTTTTTTAATAGTTTTGTGATGGTGAGAAGAGAGTGGAAGTGCATGAGTCGAAGAGGGAGGGGAAGCACTGGGTGCAGAGAAGGGAGGAGGAAGAGGGTGGATGTGCAGATTCGAAGAGGGAGGGAGAGCACTGGGTGCAGAGGAAGAGAAGGGAGGGTGGGATTTGGGGAATAAGGGTTTTTTTTTTTTTTTTTTTTTAATTTCCACGTGGATGACACGTGGCGCCCAGTCATTGTCCACATGGGCACCACGTCATCAGTTAATGGTAGACTTAACAGTTTGACTAACAGAGGTATGAAACTGTTCCAAATTTAAGACTTAAGGTATGACTATGGGATGAAAAAAAACTTTATGTACCAAATGTTGAAAATCACTAAACTTTAAGAAAATAAACAGAGATTAACCCAAACTAATATTTATACATTTGTGTGCTAAATTTTGACTATAATAAAATCTCTCCACCCACTACCACTAGAGAGCGGGACGGGTGCCGCCTACCCACCAAACCCAAAAGTAGAGGGCGGTGTCCTTTGGGATTTCTAGAGGAACATTAGGTAGATACGCTTTGCACCACAAAAATGTGCAAACCAATTTGATTTTGGGTTTCTAGTAATATCCTTTCTTTTCTTAATTTTAAACTAGAAAGAATTGCCCCTCCACTTACCCTTTGCACGGCGTCTATTCTTCCTTAATAGACTGATTTTACAGTGTTAATGCCAATATTTACACGATAAAATATACATGTTAACGACCATTATGATTAACATCTTATCTACATCAGATCGACGTTCTGTTATCTAATAAAGAAAAAAATGTCTTGTTTAGAGAATAACTGCCTCATCAAGATATTACCAAACCATGACAGTAAAAATAACATTAATAAAACTACAAGACATTTTTCTTTAGGGTTGCAACAAATCAATAAAGCACAATTGCAGTAAAAACTTGATTTCCAAACTAATTTACAATAAGAATGAAGGAGCCACAAGCAATATGGGTTTTCAAAAATGCTGTTGGTGCATTATTCAGAGATGTGATCTGATAATTCAAAGACTGCCTGCTGTCTGCAGTCTAACACTGAAATGGTAACTGGTCTTAATATGCACTGCACGATCTATATATTGCACGAAACAAAGAAGGTCATGGACCGCGAGGTGTGCTGAAACAGAAACAGCCGGTAGACTGGTCTTCAGGTATCATGCCGCCTCCCTTGCTAGTATCTATTGCATACAACATTTTCACTACCTCTTCCATTTCAGGGCGTTTATCCGGGTCTGCATCCCAACATTTTCGCATGACGCTAGCCAATGTGCTTGGACAACATCTGGGGATTTCTGGTCGTAAATTCTGCCATCCAAGCATAAAATATTAGGACTAACATTTGGTGATCAACATTACTTAAAAGCCAAAGACAAACAAGTTTTGCTACATCAGTTCCACTACTTCAAAACAAATTTGCAGTAAAATCTCGTAAAGAAATTAAAGCAGTATGTGCAACGACAAACCAACCTGTTGCACTACTGCAGATGAGACATCAGCAAAACTTAGATTAGGATACGGCATGTCGCAGCAATAGATTTCCCACAAGCAAATACCAAAACTATAGACATCGCATTTCCTGTTGTATGGCTTGCCATAAAGGAACTACAAAAACCTTGATGTTAGAATTCTAATCCAATTTGCAGCAAGGGGAATCTATAAATAAAAGAATGTCACTCGCTTCAAATGTGTTTAGAACTAGATTTGGCAATAATTTACAAAAAAGTAGGTACCTCTGGGGCCATGTACCCATGGGTACCGGTCTCCCCAGTCATGTTCCTTGATTTACGAGCTTCTATTAGAGTAACGCCAAAATCAACAATTTTCAATGTTCCATGATTATCAACCAACATATTTTCCGGCATGACCTCACGGTGTAAAATTTTCTTCGAGTGAAGATAGCTCAAGCTGAGAGAATGAAACACCAAGGATGAAATCCTTTAGTTTGAAACCCAACAAAAAAACAGAATTAAATCAAGCACCAAAAATGAACCCAACTCACCCTTTGGAGAGATCCAAAGCAAGTTGAATCACAACCTTAAAGGCAAGTTTGTTTCTTCTATTCCTGATCAAAAATCTCCTTAGCGTCCCAGTAGTAGGAACAAACTCAACGACAACACAACAAGCTCTTGAAGTAGGAGAATTATGGCAATCACTTGATGTGTTTTTAACAGGGATTTTTAGGCCAGAAGTTCCCATTGAAGCTCCTAAAAACTGTCACAAATATAATGGTTACAGTTTAAATAGATAAATCTCAACCACAGGAGAAGATAACAGCACATGAACATCACATAAACCTGAAAAATGACATTTAAACAGTATCAAAATTTCTATCTGAAGCTATCGTGACTTTATAGGACGCAAACTGAGATGAAGAACCAATATTACTAAATTTACCTTTGGAAAATTTGGGTGGTCAAACTTATGCCAAACAGCAACCTTTTGCTGAAATGATGCCCGAAGAGCAGCAGTTTCAGCTGCTGTGGCAACACCATCCTCCCCCCAATCAAATATATTCACTATAATATCAAGAATACACAGGCCATGAGAAGAAATTGACAAAAAACTTAAATACAGGGTCACCTATGGTTGGGAGTTCATTATTCAATCAAATAACACCGCTTTCTTACATTCAATCAAAAAAATTTATGTAGTTGTAAATTTGTATCTATACTTAGGCAAACAATCACATGTATTCTTTTCTGCAATGAAATAAACCCCTAAGTCTAATAACAACGAAAGTTTGAAATCTGAGTTCAGCATGCTAAAACCATTCCCAATAGATTCATTAACCATCTAATACACGGTCACTATAGCATGTTCTGTAATACAACAATCCCAAACGAGCCCTTGATACTATACTAAACAATTATAGATGATGGCTTACCGTCTAGGCGTCCACCAACTCAACAAACTGTAAAATTTCTCAATTCCGTTTCATTTCTGGTGAAACCCATTGACCACTAAACAATGTTTTAAAGTCTCAAACATGGAAAACTTTAGGCATGCAAACAAATCCTGCACGTCACCAAAATTGCAACGAAAAAGAATTGAAAACGAATTGAAGTCTTCAGAGAAATCAAAGTACCTGCAACATCTTGGCGGTTATATGCACCGCGATACACGGTGCCATAGGCTCCATGAGCAATATCATGTCTTATATCCAACTTTGCCAAATCAATCTCCCACTCTTCCATCTTTGCGTTCACCTCCCTCTCCGTCTCCCAACCCCTACTCAAATGCTTCTCCAACTGGATATCCCGCCAAATCTCAAATTATCACTCCTTCACAAAATAAAAAAATTTCTTAAACCCCCGAAAACTTGATTGAAACTTTGACAACGGAACTGAAAAAATATAAACGGCCCCCCAGAATCTTGGAGCTGAAGAATCACACCAAATCAAGAAAAAAAATGGGATAGGAAAAAAGGAAGAAAACAATATAGAAAAATAGAGTTTTGGGTATTAAACTAGAGTGAGAGAGTCATTAGAAATAGTGAATAGAATCGTGAAAAGAAAAAATCAAACAAGGAAAATAATACATAGGAAAATTTACGCGCGGGTTTGAGCAGTAAATTTATGGGTCAGCAGCAAGTGGTTCGGAGCACAAGCTCAGCAGCAAGTTAATCATTAAATTCGTTCTCCCCTAAATTCTACCAAGAAGAAAACAAAAACAATATTTGGAACAGAGGTCAAGAACTCATAGCCCCTAATTCTTGAATACCTTAAAACTGAAGATTCGGAACACAGATGGTGGTCAGGAGTGCTCGAGTTGAGAAAACATGATGGTGATGGTTGGACGGACGGACGGAGCTCTGTGCTGCGAATTTGGGTCTGAGAGTCCAGAGTCCAAGTCGAGTCGAGAGAGAGACAGACAGAGAGTCGATGTCTGAGTGAGAGAGACAGACTGAGAGTGGGAGTTGTGAGAGAAATGGGAAGTCAACGGTGCAGGACCGAGTCCCGTTTGCCCACCCGATAAGGTATTACAATTGTTTTGGTCAGACAAACGTCCACTTGATATGGAGTTGGTGGGAGTTGGTGGGAATCTGTGACTTTTGATTGTGTCATTTTTTCTGCATATTAACGAAGTATTAAAACTGTTTGGGAGCGGAAAAGAATCCATTGCTTTCTACAAAGCTACAAGGGAAGAAGGATGAGCGTTCTGCATCCACCATCTTCGTTCTTGTCGCATTAACACAGGGACAAGGTACCTTTCTTTTTTGGCTACCACTGTTGAATAAGAAGAGTATCCAAGATAACTCTAATGATCTCACAAAGAAGAAAATAGAGCACACTCTTAAAGAAAGCTCACAAACAAACTAATTAACAAAGCTTTTCTTATTTAGCTCTAGGCTTTGTTTTTCCTTGGATGATTTACAATGCTTGAGGACTTGAGTATTTATAGCAAACCAAATGATTAAACTAAGATTATTTATTACCACACAAAACACATTAATTGCACCTAATAATTTTTATTCAACCATACCTAACATTGCCTAACTTTCCATACCTAATTTTGACATTGATTTTCAACACTCCCCCTCAATGTCAGCTCTCATTCTTTGCACTGTGCTGAGCAGACATCGAAAATTTTCGAGCTTGCCTGTATTTAAACTTTTTGTGAACAAGTCCGCAACTTGATCATTCATCTTGACTTGTCTCATCTCAATCTCTTCTTGTAGAACCTTTTCTCTGATAAAGTGGTAGTGCACTTCCACATGTTTAGTTCTTTCATGAAAGACTGGATTTTCCGCCAAGCGAATGACCGATTGGTTATCATAGTACAATGGTACTGGATAATCTACTGGTTGATGTAGATTACTCATCAACTGTACCAGCCATGCATTCTCTTGAGCTGCCATTGCTGCTGCTCTATACTTTGCTTCTGTGGTTGACAAAGATACCGTTGGCTGTCTCTTGCTACACCAAGACATGGTTCCAGAACCAAGCTTAAACACATACCCAGTTGTTGATCTCCTGGTGTCATGATCTCCCGCATAGTCAGCATCACAGTAACCAACTAACTTGCAGTCTTTACCTTTCTTGTACAAAAGACCATAGTCAATTGTACTCTTCACATATCTCAGTATTCGTCGAACTGCTTCCAAATGAGGCTTCTTTGGATTTTGCATGTACTGACTCATCACACCAACTGCATAAGAAATGTCAGGTCGAGTCAAGGTTAAGTAGATCAGACTACCTACCAATTGTCGATACATCGTCGCATCTTCCAAATCTTTTCCTTCATG